>NC_136807.1:16411214-16418714 GCF_951216825.1 Electrona antarctica | reverse complement strand
GAGGACACCGTCTCCTGTAAAAGTGAAGTGACTGGTGTCTGATTGGTCAATGAGGAAGTATCATCATGAAGAGTGTTGTCCCCCCCCCCCCCCCCCCCCACAGCCACCCCTCCCCCGCCCTAAATCCCTGAAAAGTTTCCATTATAGACAGCATTGTATTTCAGTAAAGCTCCTACAGTAAATGGACTCTACAAACTGACCCATCATAGTACATACATGTCATGATACTTAGAGCCTATCCCTTTATTTACATTATCTACTAATGGTTCATACATTATGTAAACCCATGTGCAGATGGCCTGGCCACATGTTCTTTTCTTCTTTTACAGTAGGCTACATATCAAATATTTCACATTTACATGTATTGCATTTATTTACATTGACTTCTTTCCCGTTTCACTTCCTTATAGCTTATAGTGTATATTGCATCGAATTATCTTTTCTGTGAGAGGAGCATGGGGTGTGAAGAGAGCTGAGTGCATGGAGGAGGCTAGAAGAGAAGAGGGAACAGACCCTGTTGTAAGGTTTAACATGGAGGAGGCTAGAGGAGGAGAGGGAACAGACCCTGTTGTAAGGTTTAACATGGAGGAGGCTAGAGGAGGAGAGGGAACAGACCCTGTTGTAAGGTTTAACATGGAGGAGGCTAGAGGAGAAGAGGGAACAGACCCTGTTGTAAGGTTTAACATGGAGGAGGCTAGAGGAGGAGAGGGAACAGACCCTGTTGTAAGGTTTAACATGGAGGAGGCTAGAGGAGGAGAGGGAACAGACCCTGTTGTAAGGTTTAACATGGAGGAGGCTAGAGGAGAAGAGGGAACAGACCCTGTTGTAAGGTTTAACATGGAGGAGGCTAGAGGAGGAGAGGGAACAGACCCTGTTGTAAGGTTTAACAGCCAGAGACAAACAGCCCATTTAACGGTCTTCTGGAAAGAAGCAGTGATATCAGGGAACAAAACGGAAAGAGAGAGACAGAGAGAGAAGGAAACATACAAGCTACGTATGCAGTAGCAGTCCTGTGCTCTGAGAAGCAGAATCAGTCTGACTGACTGAGACAACGGAGATAATTATGGAGCAAAGAGGTTGATTAGAGAGAGAGAGAGAGGGGGGGGGGGGGGCAGAAGGACTAAGGAGGGAGAGAATATGTCAGAGAAAACGGCGGGAGGCAAAGATAAACAGAAACATGGGGGGGGGGGAGTGAGGAACAATGAGTTTGAGCGAGAGAGGAAGAGGGAGTTGCTCATCAAGATTGAGGAAGGGAGGGAAAGGATTAAGTGAGAGAGAAGGAACAAATTAGTGGGAGAGAGACAGAAACAGAAAAAGACAGAGGGGCGAAATGGAGAGAGAATGATGGAAGGAAAAAGAAGCAGTTATTAGCGAGTTAGAAGGATGGAGACTGAATGAATGGGGAACAACAGCACAGCACTGTTTTGCTATCATTTGCTCTAAAGTTGCTCTCTTTATTTGAACACAGTATATGCAAATGTGGACTTTGCAAGTGTAATTATCGACATTAGCAGGCGCAGTATTCAGCAATTAGGGTAATGATTAGCATATGTACTCTGGTATTTGTCTCTTAATCGCAGCATAGCGATTCATGACAAACACACACACAGGCGCACACACACTGATTTCCTAATGGCGTACAGGGACACCAAACAGAGCACAAACACTGTTCAGTAGACACAATTTCACACAAACCACACTTTCTAAGTCTGATATCAACCAGAGATGGATGTAGTGGTGTAGCCAGTGCACTCATACATCACACTGTGGGTTTAAATTCAGCTCATGACTTTCAATGTACATCATCTCTGTCCTGTATTCATTTCTCTCCACACAGTCAAGACCCTCAATCTTGATTCAAGTCAATTATAGTTAAATTAACAGTTTATCTTTTGCTTTGTTCTCTACACCAGTGGATCTCAAAGTGGTGTCTGGGGGACCCCAAGGGGCACTGAGGAGGGGCTCCCCCAGGGGCTCTATGCAGGACACTATAATAATAATAAAAACTCTATCCATCTACAGTATCTATCCATCCATCCATCCATTCATCCATCCATCCAGATCTGGTTGTCCAGAGCCACAGATCCCATGTGGTCATGTGCACATGGGACTGACCGACTTCAAACTCCTCCTGACTCCTTCTGGCCTTCCGGCCTTCCTTCTGGTGTGTGTATTTTATGCTATTGAAGAAATGTGACAGGTACATGGGTATCTCTGTTTTTGCGTGAATCTTGAAGACCAGGTCCATTGTAAGTGGGCTTTACTCTTGGTGTTATATGTTATTATGAGTGTTGTAGTAATAGTTTTATCATGGTGTTTTGAGAGGCATTATGAGTGATAGTTTCATCATTTTGTAATGTTATTATTTGGGTTATCCCGATACGATTTATGCGAGCCCCGGAAGTCATCGGTAACATATAGCTCTAAATGCAACGGCATTTAGCTATGGAGCAGAGCCAGTAGTCACTCAATGCTAATGCTAACTTGTAAAACAAACTTTGTTCTGTTGTTATTGCAGTGGATCATATAAAAGACTACAGCAATATTTTATTATTAACCTTGAGTTTTATCATGGTGCATGTTATGTGAGGCAGTATCAGTGATAGTTGTATCATGGTGCATGTTATGTGAGGCAGTATCAGTGATAGTTGTATCATGGTGCATGTTATGTGAGGCGTTATCAGTGATAGTTGTATCATGGTGCATGTTATGTGAGGCAGTATCAGTGATAGTTGTATCATGGTGCATGTTATGTGAGGCAGTATCAGTGATAGTTGTATCATGGTGCATGTTATGTGAGGCAGTATCAGTGATAGTTGTATCATGGTGCATGTTATGTGAGGCAGTATCAGTGATAGTTGTATCATGGTGCATGTTATGTGAGGTATTATCAGTGATAGTTGTATCATGGTGCATGTTATGTGAGGCAGTATCAGTGATAGTTGTATCATGGTGCATGTTATGTGAGGTATTATCAGTGATAGTTGTATCATGGTGCATGTTATCTGAGGTATTATCAGTGATAGTTGTATCATGGTGCATGTTATGTGAGGTATTATCAGTGATAGTTGTATCATGGTGCATGTTATGTGAGACAGTATCAGTGATAGTTGTATCATGGTGCATGTTATGTGAGGCAGTATCAGTGATAGTTTGTTATCGTGGTGTTGCTGTCAGAACTGATGTGATATTCCAGTGTTAATCCGCTTGATGATGTGAAGGCTAACATCAGCCCTCTTTTTAATTAGATATAATCCTCTGCTCCAACAACACGCCGTCACTCACTCACACACACACGCACGCACGCACGCACGCACGCACGCACGCACGCACGCACGCACGCACGCACGCACGCACGCACGCACGCACGCACGCACGCACGCGCACAAGCACACACGTACGTGGCTGTTGGATAAAAACATTGCATCACCAGATGAAAATCTTGGACTTAGATGGGAAACGGAGAGGATGAAATGAAATTTGAAGAAACGCTCTGAAGGAGATGTTTCTTGTTAATATATAACCAAATGTAATGTAAGGATATAGGCATTAATAAGCTACTATAGCTTCTGCTTATACCTTTTCGATTATGTTAAAAGAAAAAACAAACATATGATTCTTGTAATGTCTCACGTTAAAAGATCGAACTAAACCATTCATTCATTCATTCATTTATATTGTATTATTACTATTAGATAGCCTCTATTTCAAATTCTATTCCGGTTCAGTTACACAGTATACATACAGTACTGTTACTGAAGCTCTGCTCCCTGGAGAGAGAGAGAGAGAGAGAGAGAGAGAGAGAGAGAGAGAGAGAGAGAGAGAGAGAGAGAGAGAGAGAATAAAAGATGGAAAGGATATGGGTAGTGTTATCGCACACACGCATGCACGCAAACACACACGCACACACGTGCACACACTCTTGTATCTTTCTTCTGATCTATGTCAATTAATATTGCATCATGGAGGATGAAGAGGGAAAACACAGAGGAGCAGAGGATTCACGCACGCACACACACACACACACACACACACACACACACACACACACACACACACACACACACACACACACACACACACACACACACACACACACACACACACACGCACACACTAGCTGACCACATACCTGAGGGGATTGTATGTACACATACATTCTGTCACATATGTATGCAGGTGTGTGCATAAATGGATGCACACATGCACACACCTGCGTGGAACCGTACACACACACTCTCACACAAATGCTTGCCTGCTGCCCACTCATCTCCCCCAACGCATGCGCGCACACACACACACACACACACACACACACACACACACACACACACACACACACACACACACACACACACACACACACACACACACACACACACACACACACACACACACACACACACACACACCTGTCATTTTTCTATAGAGATAACAGTGTTCTCCGCTCTGGCTGGAGAGATACAGTTATACTGTAGTCAGAGTAATACGTTTATTAACATAGTCTGCTCTGCTCTGTTTGGTAGTATTATTCTCTGACACTAACGAGGGGCTACACTGGGGAGAGAAGGGAACAGTACGCAGCTATAGGTGGCTGCACCGTCCGACAATTCGTCCGTCCCGCGGGGAGTTCCGGATTTACCGTTTTTTTCCCCTCTGAAGGCGAGGGGCTGTGTAACCCCCGTGCACACGTGGAAAAATAGAGCACTTGCATGAAAAATAAATGATTCACGCGCAGAGCTTAAAGCACAACCTGCACACCTGCAGCCGGGTTCCATTGATTATAGTGGCGGCGTACGGTTGCTGAGCCAGTTCCGTCCCCATGTGTAGCCCAGCCCTAAAGGTGCATCAACTGGCTGCAACATGGAAGCTTATGCTTGGCTGTGGAACATGTTGCGCACCAACAATAGCAGTGTGATGCCTTGTGAGCTTGTAGATCCAATATGCGTGGTGAGCTTGTAGATCCAATATGCTTGGTGTGCGACATCACATTACTGATGACTAGGTAATGGAATCCAAAAGAAAGTATACGCACATCTCTAAAAAACCTTCAGGTGCTGAACATAAAGATATACGTACAGGAAAAGGAGATGTAGTCCACACACTGTTTAGCAGCTCCCAATGTCATTTTAGTTAAGTTTAGGATGACAACGTTTCGACCCCAAATGGGTCTTCGCCATGTCTTGACTACATGTCTTGACCTGTGCGGATTACATCTCCTTTTCCATGACTAGGTAGTGACAAGAGATGGACTGGAGAGAGAGAGAGAGAGAGAGAGAGAGAGAGAGAGAGAGAGAGAGAGAAAGAGAGAGAGAGATAGGAGGAAGGTAACAATGATCTACTCTTTTTGGGCTGTCCGTGCTGCTACATCCGAGCACAGACAGATGGATGGAATGGATGGAGAGATTGGAAAAGAAAGAAGTCCAGAGAAAGAGGGAGGGGTGGGAAAGAAAGTGTGCGTGCGTGCGTGCGTGCGTGCGTGCGTGCGAGAGAGGGAGAGAGACAGTAGAGTGGGAGAGGCAGAGGATGGAGGGATGGGGGAAGGGTGCAGAGGTCTGGGAGACCATGTGCTGTTAAAGAGACAACATCATCCTCTCCCAATGCAGAGAGAGAGAGAGAGAGAGAGAGAGAGAGAGTGAGGGAAGAGGAAAGAGAGGGAGAGTAAAAAACAAAACGAGAAAAACTAAGTTAAGTAATAATGAACAATAACACGAAAATAGAAAGAAAGATTAGAATGAGAGAGTGAAGAGGGGAGTGAAAGAATGAATAGGAGAGAAAGAGGTGGGGGTGTGAAAGAAAAGGGAGAAGAGAAGAGAAGAGAAGAGAAGAGAAGAGAAGAGAAGAGAAGAGAAGAGAAGAGAAGAGAAGAGAAGAGAAGAGAAGAGAAGAGAAGAGAAGGAAAGATGGAGAGGAGTAGAGGGAAGAGCCAGGGGACAAAGGAGGAGCTGACAAAACGCTGTTGAGAGAAGGAGGGGGAGTTTGGAGGGATGGACGGAGTGATAGAGTGAGGGAGGGAGGTATAGAGAGAGGTATAGTGGTATGCAGAGGTAGAGAGGGGGCAGCGGAGAGAAATGAATGCCTCTGTCTGCTTTCAGAACGTACACACGCACACATTTAATTTTGTCATTGGACAAGAGACACTGCGATGCAGGCTTACACCTCCAGGCAAGGAGCGAGCGCTCCGACGGCAATATTTCACGAAAACCTTCCTGAAATGGAGCGCCGGCCATTGCGTTGCGACGACCAATCAAATAACCAATAAATAGTAGCGTGTAGATCTCAACCAATAAAAGTGCCTGGGGACGCGAAACCTCGCTCAAATAGAGACTTTGCAGGCTAATAGAAGGGGTGCATGGACGAAGTCGTTGCACGCTCTCGTACATCAGGCCAGTCTCATTGAACAGGTATGTATTCTACTGGGATTTCATCGCATTGCTGGCAGTGCAGATGAGGAGTTATGTGGGGCTTATTGTGTTGATACACAACAATTACAATAATAATGATAATAATGATATAATAAAGGAAGGAAGAAGGTAGCACCCCAGTCATGAAAGGGACTCAAACATGCAACATTATGGGTGTGTATGTATGTACTGTACCTACTGTATGGATGGTCCATAAACACATTCCCTGCCAAGGACGAGTATAGAGCGTCGCAGTCCCGCCCCCTTTCATGACGACGCCAGGCCCAGGAAATAGTTTCCAATGCATTTTTCCCATAGACATTTCAAAACGTATTTATTTAAAGACCTTATAAGCGTCGTGCAAAGCCAACTCTTGTCGTGACAAATCATGACAACAAACACAATATTGTGGACCAAACAAATAATTACAAAGAAGAAAAACAACAAAAAAAGTGCCGTTTTCTTCTTCTTTCTAATTATTTGTTCAGCCCGAAAAATTTTGTTTGTTGTCATGATTTATCATGACAAGAGTTGGCTTTGTCCACGGCGTAAACGTCTTTAAATAAATACTTTCTGAAAAGTCTATGAGGAAAATGAACGGGATTTATTTTCCGGGTCTCTCGAGGGGGCGGGACTGCGACGCTCTATACTCGTCCTAACAAATAGCACCGTAGCCTATACCCAAGATGATTTACATTCATTAAGTTAGGTTGCGGTCGTATGCTACATATGATTAGCTCTGGATTGCTATGCGGTCAGTAAACAGGCAATGACCCTGGATCCAAGATGGCTGCGCCCATCGCCTTGCATTTGTTTCGTTTTTTTCAAATGCTTTTATCTCAGGTTTTTCTCCCCAGATTCCGATTCTAATAAAAACTAGCTATATTCACTATATTCACCCGCTTTACGGGTTTAAACTGAACCGTTCGGTACAGCATACACGGTTCAATACGCCCAAATCAACCGCTGTCTTTCGGTTTGAAATTAATTAATTTCTTACAGCTGCAGAGAATGTAATTCTCGATACCACATCGTCCTACTTGGAAGTCTAGACTAGCACTCTATCCGTCACACACCGTCCTACTAAGAAGTCTAG
>NC_136807.1:16403714-16406214 GCF_951216825.1 Electrona antarctica | reverse complement strand
GGGTGTTACTGTTTGCAATTTATTAATCCATCTATGCTCCATTAGTTTCCGCTGTCCACTGGTCCATCGGACTCCACATTCCAGACCTGTATGTATGTATGTATGTATGTATGTATGTATGTCCGAGCACGGACAGCACCTAAAGTGGCTAGTAGAGTACTGTACAGCACACAGTAAAGTGGCACAGAGTAGAGTACAGCACAGTACCACTGTGACTACAGACTACAGTATACACTTTAAACTTAATACAGTGGACATTTGACAATAACAGATCTACAAGCTCACAACGCGTTGCCGTGCACGTGCCTGCGTGTGTGTTAGTTTGGCTGTTCTTAGTGGTAGGTGTGATTTATTTTTACAAAACTCAGCCCCAGCATGCCTATTCTGGGGGGGAGCATTCGCCAACAATAGCTGATCTACAAGCTCAAAACGTGTTGCAATGTGACGTGCACTTATGACATAAATCAATTGCCAGCCAAGTCTATGGACTTTAATGTTTGTTTAGGGCACTAAATGACGACATAAGACATCACGAGACCAATATAAATACAGAGGGCGCCCCTCACTTATAGCGATAGCAGCTTTGTGTGTACCTGTAGGTGTGTTTGAGCACGGAATGTGATGATTTGATTGGCTGATGTATGATGATAAGAGTGCCCCTCACATCACACAACAAGTGTGATTTTCTTTTTAATTATATATCCTGTAAACCAGCCAATATCAGTTTATATCAGCCTACATACAGTATACCATTGTTTGAATGAAAGCACTCCTTGCCTTAATCACTGTTAATCATAAAGTATAGGTTGATATAGAATGAAAGCTCTCTGCATCACACGATAGTAGCTCAGGAAGTACTGTAGATCGGCCGTTTAGGAGCCTGAAGGTCCCTGGTTCAAACCTCCTCCTGGCTTTGTGTCAAAGACACCGAACTCCTAACTGCTCCCAATACACAGGTTGGCCTTGCCTTGCCTTGCCTTGTTGTGTGAATATGGATGTGGATGGGTGAATATAAAGTACGTACTGTAGCATGAATGTAAAGCACAAAACATGCCTTGGATAAAAGCTGCTATAGAAATACCAGACCGCTTACCATTTAACAAAGCTCTATATGGTACATCTAGTGTAGTGTCAGGGTCAGAGATAGAATACATTCCTCAGGTCCTCTGTGGTTACATAGCAACACTGCTAGACAGCCATCCTTAACGGCGTTCAAGAAAACAATTAATAGATGTCTTTTCTTAGAGCCGGAGAAGGAGAGGCAAACAGAGACACCATACACAGACACATCTTCACTGTTAGCACTGTTCTGCACCTTGTCCGTATTTTTCTAGTTTCACTGTGACACTGGACCCACAGTATACTGCAGTGCTTCACAAGCGCTGTGCCCAGACACACTGGTGTGCCTCGAGGCAGGTCCTGGTGTGCCTCGAGGCAAGTCCTGGTGTGCCGCGAGGCAAGTCCTGGTGTGCCGTGGGATTTTCGGGACAAATGTTAGTTGACGACGAAGGTTCAACTGAGAGGTGTAACGAACCGTCATCCATCTCGGTTCCAACAATTCAACCCATTCGGCCCTCATGTCTGTGATCCTTAAAAGGACGCCTCCTCCTTCCTTGTCTCACTTGTGCTCTCTGTTCAGGTCACCCACCACCTCCCCGACACCGCCCAGCATCTACTCCACAGGGGGCGGGCTCCGGAAGAGCCTCCTGCCTTCCATCAGGCAGGATCTGATCTGATCTGGACGGATGTGATCCGATTCTCCTGCTGCGATACTACTTCATTCATGTCTTTAATATCTGAATGTATCAATAAATATCATTGCATTCATACTTGGTGTAATTCATATACACATGTCCATTTCATATTGTTGCATTCATTATGTGTAGTGAAGTCACCTTGAAGCGTGGTTCAAGTATAACTTGAACCACATATAAATATATATATATATATATACAGGGTTATGAAAATAAAGTAACTAAAACACGTATCATGTTCTGAATATCTTTAAAAACATTTTAAAATATAGTTCAACTAGCCGATCTACATCGACACGTTGTTGGCTTGTAGATCGGCCATTTGAACTACTATAAAATGTTTTTGTAGTAATAAAAGGCAAAAACAAGCATGCAAGATAGGGCCTTCTCTCTCTCTCTTCAAGGTTATGAATGATGAAGTAGTGGCTTGTCAGTTTGTTGTGAGTTGAAATGAGATGTGTTGAGATTAGATGAGAGTATTTAAGATGAGATGGCCATGCCGTTCTGACACACTGCTGACATACAGTAGTGTGTGTGTGTGTGTGTGTGTGTGTGTGTGTGTGTGTGTGTGTGTGTGTGTGTGAGACAGGAGCTGATGTCCATGCACAGAAACTCATTATCATCATCATCATCATCATGACAACTTAAACACGCGCACACACACACGCACACAATATGCACATATACTGCACATTCAAACACACTGTGCTCCTCACACCACATAAAGAGTATGCACAGTATTATGC
>NC_136807.1:16378714-16401214 GCF_951216825.1 Electrona antarctica | reverse complement strand
CCATCCAGCTCGTCTATCTTTCCTCTCTATCTCTCACTTATCTACTCGCCATCCTTTCAGAGTGTATGTGTGCGTGTGCGTGTGTGTGTGTGTGTGTGTGTGTGTGTGTGTGTGTGTGTACTGTGTATCCTGCAGCTTGCGGCTGTGTCTGTGGCCTTGAGAGGTGAAAGACAATGCTGAGAGCCCCTCCCTGCCCCCCTGTGCACCCCCCCCACCCCCATATACACACATACATACATACACACACACACACACAGAAGTGCAGAACACAAAGAGCCAGACTGTACAGCTCCTCTCCTCCTCGACCTCGAAATGCACAACTCCCACACACATCACACAATACCACAAACGTCACTCACTCACACACACACACACACACACACACACACACACACACACACACACACACACACACACACACACACACACACACACACACACACACACACACACACACACACACACACACACACACACACACACACACACACACACACACAATGACACACAAACACAATGCTAGCTAGACACACAGCGAGACTTATAGACAGAAGAAAACTCTTTTTGTCCCTTTCATTCTCTGCAACTTCTCTCTCTCTCTCTCTCTCTCTCTCCATGCAGTATCCAGTCTGTAAAGCAGATGTGATTGTATGAGAGGTACAACAATTTCCTTTCAGATAAATACAACTTGACACATGTTTACTCGCAGGTAAAGCACACAGCAACAATAGTTGTTTTTTCATAAATTCATGCTCTACTTCGTCACACAAAGAAAGCGCAAATAGCTACTTTTCTGCATTTTCTTCAAGGACCACTTCACCACTTTTCAACCTATCTTCATATAATTATTAGGTCCTCACTAATAATCATGATAAAATGGCACAATTTATTTCTACTCGGTCTGTGTCTCATAGGAGGGCTGTGGGCAGTTTACAAACCCGTCCACCAGTGACATCATCAATGGGGAATCCAAGCTAATAGAAACTGCAGGCTTTCTAGTCCTGAAAAGTTACAATGCAAAAAAGGAAGCCATCGTTCTCACGATAATAAAAATCTAAACATTTTTGTAAAAAACATCTTGTTTAAAAAAAATCGGCCTAACGATGATGTCACTGGTGGACGGGTTTCCGAACTGCCCACAGCCCTCCTATGAGACACAGACTGAGTAGAAAAGAATGGTGGTATTTTATATGATTATTAGTGAGGACCTATTATATGAAGATGGGTTCAAAAGTGGTGAAGTGGTCCTTTAAGTGAAAAGTGTTACATCATGCATACAGTATGTGGTATTTAGGCTAAAAAGGATAACACCAAAAAGTCCTTGGGACTCTATGATTGTTTGGAAAACATGTTTTTTCTTTCCATGACCTGAAAAGTAACAGTTTCGGACATACAACGTTTCCATCTGACAGACAGGGAGTTATACACTGTACAGAGCAGGGGAATTCAACTAGATTAGGCCGGGGGGCGGGGCCACAACTGTACAATGATTGTGTGTGGGGGGCTTCACAGCGAGCGCACGAAGCGTGAACATTTGTGGGTTCTCAAGATGCATTTTGTGTTCAAACTACATCTTAAAATAGATGTAGACCTATTTGACAGTGCAAAACATAATGGCCTTGACATTAAAGAGCGTCAACGAGCACCAGCTGGAAACACACACACACACACACACACACACACACACACACACGCGCGCGCGCGCACACGCACTTCATATCGCACACACCATACCTGTAACTTTCATTAGCTCTCTCCAAAAAAACCTAACATCTTCAATACCCCTGGTATAGAGCGTAGTCTTGAATACCCCTGGTATAGAGCGTCGCAGTCCCGCACCCTTCCATGACGACGAGCGGCCCGGAAGACAATTTCCCATTAATTTCCCATATACTGTACGTTTCAGAAAGTAATTATACACTGCCAGGCACCAAGTGGTCTGAGGGTGTAGTTAAACCCTGCCGACGGATATGACGACATTTCAGTCATTTCCCCCCCGGTCTGTCGGCCTAACAGAGGGATATTAGAAGAAACGGCTAATGTTAGCATTAGCTAACGATGTTTATCTTTCGCCAGAAACGGAAATCTGTCGATCGCCAGCGGGTGAAAAATCACAAATTACATCCGAATAACGGATGTCTCTTCAAAACCACGGACAGCGCCCTTGGTTTCAGAGTTACAGAGCTTTTTAGATCTTTGAGTGGGTCTCTAGGGGCCATGTAACAAAATCCCATTGCTGGGAGCGACATAGGCGTTGCATAGCAACTGGGGCATGACTACAGGTTGGTTTGCATTGAAGCCTCTTCATAGTGATACGAAGTGGTCATTCACCACTTTTCTCGCGTTCGGCAGATGACGGTTCTGGATTGATTGACGCCAAATCGCGCGTTCGCCAGTCAAAGAATTAAAGTCCGAAGCCTCGGACAAAGCCAACTGGGATGGTGACTCATGACAATAAACACCATTTTTTGGGCCGAACAAATAATTAGAAAGAAGAAGAAAAAGGGTAAGGTACAACAATATTTTTGTTGATTTTCTTCTTTCTAATTATTTGTTCGGCCCAATTTATTTTGTTTATTGTCATGATTTGTCACCATCCGAGTTGGCTTTGTCCGAGACTTACAGGTCTTTAAATAAATACTTTCTGAAAGTATGAAGTAGGGCGTTAAAACAACGTAAAAGATACAAGGTTTCTGCCTGACAGAAATTATATACTGTAGGGTCTGTTCTAGTTTACTCTACGGACCTTATGCTGCTTGTTGGAAGAATTCATATGGTTGACGTTGACAGTACATCACCAGTGGCTGATCATATCATAAATATGACTATAAAATGAGATAATAAATTGGGCTATTGGGGGACATTTTATTTCTTAAAATAAAAAATAACACTAAAACTGGAGGGATGTGGTCATCACATGATTGTGTGTGTCACTGAGTGTGTTGAGCAGAGACACACACACATATATGTAGACATGGGGGAAGCGTGTGTGTGTGTGTGTGTGTGTGTGTGTGTGTGTGTGTGTGTGTGTGTGTGTGTGTGTGCGCGTGCACGCGTGCCCGGCTGCATGCATTTATGAAGTTTGTCCTTGGCCTTGTCTGATGTAAAAAGCAGACGGGACAGAAGGCACCAGCCCCCTGCAACCTTGGCCATGTGTGTGCGTGTGTGTGTGTGTGTGTGTGTGTGTGTGTGTGTGTCAGAGAGTAGATACAGGGTGAGGGGGTGGGAGTCTTCAGTGGCTGGTACTACTGCCTCTTGTAGCAACAATGAGAACAAAGGTCACATACAGCACGTAAGCACGCACGCACGCACGCACGCACGCACGCACGCACGCGACGCACGCGACACACACACACACACACACACACACACACACACACACACACACACACACACACACACACACACACACACACACACACACACACACACACACACACACACACACACACACACACAGTTGTGTGATAGGAAATCACTATCCCATGGGCCCCATTTTCCTCGACCGCGAGAACTTATTTTAGCGCCGGTGCTGGAGTTATACCTTCATACCGGTGTAATGTTCTTAAAATGAGGCGTTATGTTCTTCTGGCCGCAAAGTTATCTTCCCCACAGAATGTGAGCTCCAAATGAAGACCAGCTTGGAGCTCATTATTCAGAACAAAATGACTAAGCCTAGGAGAGAAAGAAAGAGGAACGCACCAAAATACTACTACAAAGTGTGAGTCAAGCAACACCACATTACACGGTGTTATTTATTGTCAGAATCTCGTAGCAGGGCTGTTTTGCAGTTGTAACACACAGCCTCACACACACACACACACACACACACGCACGCACACTCTACCCAAGGCTAACTGGGACATAAAGTGTGCTTTGAGATTTTACAGAGGGAGAAAATGGACTTGACCTATAGATGGACACACACAGACACATGTGCCCCTGTGTGTGTGCGTGCCCCGCGCGTGCACACACACACACACACTCAACAGCTATAACCAACTGTCAAATAGAAATAAAAATAAGAGATAGAGATAGAGAAAGAGATAGGGAGACAGTCCAGGAGACCCACAGGTCTCAGACAGAGGGACACAGAAAGGACAGACCAGGAGACCCACAGGTCTCAGACAGAGGGACACAGAAAGGACAGACCAGGAGACTCACAGGTCTCAGACAGAGGGACACAGAAAGGACAGACCAGGAGACCCACAGGTCTCAGACAGAGGGACACAGAAAGGACAGACCAGGAGACTCACAGGTCTCAGACAGAGGGACACAGAAAGGACAGACCAGGAGACCCACAGGTCTCAGACAGAGGGACACAGAAAGGACAGACCAGGAGACTCACAGGTCTCAGACAGAGGGACACAAAAAGGACAGACCAGGAGACCCACAGGTCTCAGACAGAGGGACACAGACAGGACAGACCAGGAGACTCACAGGTCTCAGACAGCGGGACACAGAAAGGACAGACCAGGAGACCCACAGGTCTCAGACAGAGGGACACAGAAAGGACAGACCAGGAGACCCACAGGTCTCAGACAGAGGGACACAGAAAGGACAGACCAGGAGACCCACAGGTCTCAGACAGAGGGACGCAGAAAGGACAGACCAGGAGACCCACAGGTCTCAGACAGATGGACACAGAGAGGACAGACCAGGAGACCCACAGGTCTCAGACAGAGGGACACAGCAAGGACAGACAGAGCTTAGGAGTCAAGCAGGGAGGACAGGAGCGAAGAGGAAAGGAGCCCAGAGCAGAGAGGAGCCAGAGGGAGCTTTATCTGATCTCATTTCCCTCCAGCACTACCCCCCCCCCCCCCCCAAATCCCCACCGTGTGTGTGTGTGTGTGTGTGTGTGTGTGTGTGTGTGTGTGTGTGTGTGTGTGTGTGTGTGTGTGTGTGTGTGTGTGTGTGTTTTAGTGCTAGCGACGCACGCGACACACACACACACACACACACACACACACACACACACACACACACACACACACACACACACACACACACACACACACACACACACACACACACACACACACACACACACACACACACACACACAGTTGTGTGATAGGAAATCACTATCCCATGGGCCCCATTTTCCTCGACCGCGAGAACTTATTTTAGCGCCGGTGCTGGAGTTATACCTTCATACCGGTGTAATGTTCTTAAAATGAGGCGTTATGTTCTTCTGGCCGCAAAGTTATCTTCCCCACAGAATGTGAGCTCCAAATGAAGACCAGCTTGGAGCTCATTATTCAGAACAAAATGACTAAGCCTAGGAGAGAAAGAAAGAGGAACGCACCAAAATACTACTACAAAGTGTGAGTCAAGCAACACCACATTACACGGTGTTATTTATTGTCAGAATCTCGTAGCAGGGCTGTTTTGCAGTTGTAACACACAGCCTCACACACACACACACACACACACACGCACGCACACTCTACCCAAGGCTAACTGGGACATAAAGTGTGCTTTGAGATTTTACAGAGGGAGAAAATGGACTTGACCTATAGATGGACACACACAGACACATGTGCCCCTGTGTGTGTGCGTGCCCCGCGCGTGCACACACACACACACACACTCAACAGCTATAACCAACTGTCAAATAGAAATAAAAATAAGAGATAGAGATAGAGAAAGAGATAGGGAGACAGTCCAGGAGACCCACAGGTCTCAGACAGAGGGACACAGAAAGGACAGACCAGGAGACCCACAGGTCTCAGACAGAGGGACGCAGAAAGGACAGACCAGGAGACCCACAGGTCTCAGACAGATGGACACAGAAAGGACAGACCAGGAGACTCACAGGTCTCAGACAGAGGGACACAGAAAGGACAGACCAGGAGACCCACAGGTCTCAGACAGAGGGACACAGAAAGGACAGACCAGGAGACTCACAGGTCTCAGACAGAGGGACACAAAAAGGACAGACCAGGAGACCCACAGGTCTCAGACAGAGGGACACAGACAGGACAGACCAGGAGACTCACAGGTCTCAGACAGCGGGACACAGAAAGGACAGACCAGGAGACCCACAGGTCTCAGACAGAGGGACACAGAAAGGACAGACCAGGAGACCCACAGGTCTCAGACAGAGGGGCACAGAAAGGACAGACCAGGAGACCCACAGGTCTCAGACAGAGGGACGCAGAAAGGACAGACCAGGAGACCCACAGGTCTCAGACAGATGGACACAGAGAGGACAGACCAGGAGACCCACAGGTCTCAGACAGAGGGACACAGCAAGGACAGACAGAGCTTAGGAGTCAAGCAGGGAGGACAGGAGCGAAGAGGAAAGGAGCCCAGAGCAGAGAGGAGCCAGAGGGAGCTTTATCTGATCTCATTTCCCTCCAGCACTACCCCCCCCCCCCCCCCCCAAATCCCCACCGTGTGTGTGTGTGTGTGTGTGTGTGTGTGTGTGTGTGTGTGTGTGTGTGTGTGTGTGTGTGTGTGTGTGTGTGTGTGTTTAGTGCTAGCGGATCAGGCTGCTGGCAGGGGGAAGAGTGGGGAGGAAGGGGAAGAGAGCGGCAGAGGGAACAGAAAGAGAGAGAGAGAGAGAGAGAGAGAGAGAGAGAGAGAGAGAGAGAGAGAGAGAGAGAGATAGAGAGAGAGGATCAGGGAGAGGGATGGAGAGAAAGAGAGAAGAGGAGGAAAGGTACATATCCTTGGGGGGATTTGGAGACAGACCTCTTTAAGAGAGACAAACAAGGCAGGAAACACTGCCAGTAAGGAAGGAAGAGAGAGAGAGAGAGAGAGAGAGAGAGAGAGAGAGAGAGGGAAGAATAAAGGTTGGAAAACAAGGAAAAAGTCGCTCCAGAGAGACAGTGAGAGGACAGCGTTGTGTTTGCTGTGGATCTTCATGTATAAAATATGAGACACAACTATCTCTGCATAACACGAAAACACTACCTACATATCACCAACGCAAACAGCAACAGAACGTCTCCTCCCGGAACATGGGAGAACTGCAACGTCTCTCAGCATGCGCCATTCTTCCCACAAACTAGCGAATATAGCCAAATACATACATACGTCTAATACTTTTTCAAAGACAGCAGACAATGCGGTAGTCCAAATGGACCCAGATCTGCAACTCTGATGGAACCACATAGACCTGGTTGCATCTGTACACTCTCAGAGTTGCGAGGGTCCTTGAAAGTTTGAAAACCAATGAGATGAGTGCTTCCGGAGCTAAAGCACAGAATGCGTTCATTGTAGAATGTCTTAAATGCGTGGGAGCCAAGGTGATGTATTCCTCCACCTCCAGACCAGACCCTGAGCTGGTCTGGCAACACTACAGGGTCTTCTCTCCCTTATGCCATCTCCATCTCAGCTGGTTGTCTACCTCCCTTATGCCATCTCCATCTCAGCTGGTTGTCTATTTCAATACGTCAAGAAGAGAAAACCATGTCAAAATGGTTGCCACTCTCCTTTAAAAACAGAGCTGAATCAATGTAATATCAAGTCAACCAATATTCACTGATTGTTCACAGTTAGGAACAAGGTTTCTATATCAGAGAAAAATATAATCTATTCAGTTGTGAGTTTGTCTGGACAAATTTGCCCTTATATGGACATGCCTGATGTGGGAGGGATGATAAAGGGGTGTATAGATGGAGGGATGATAGAAGGTATATAGAGGGTCGATAGGATGTGTAAATAGAGAGATGATAGGGTGTAGATATAGATGTATGATAGACGGATGATAGGCTTGGTAGATATAAAGATGATAGGGTGAATGGATGGAGGGATGACAGAGATAGAGGGATGATAGGCTTGGTAGATAGAGAGATGATAGGGTGAGTGGATGGAGCCAGAGGGATGAGGATGACAAGAGGGAGGATAGGGTGAATGGATGGAGGGATGAGGATGACAGAGAGATGATAGGGTGAGTGGATGGAGCCAGAGGGATGAGGATGACAAGAGGGAGGATAGGGTGAATGGATGGAGGGATGAGGATGACAAGAGGGAGGATAGGGTGAGTGGATGGAGGGATGAGGATGACAGAGGGAGGATAGGGTGAATGGATGGAGGGATGAGGATGACAAGAGGGAGGATAGGGTGAATGGATGGAGGGATGAGGATGACAGAGAGATGATAGGGTGAGTGGATGGAGCCAGAGGGATGAGGATGACAAGAGGGAGGATAGGGTGAATGGATGGAGGGATGAGGATGACAGAGAGATGATAGGGTGAGTGGATGGAGCCAGAGGGATGAGGATGACAAGAGGGAGGATAGGGTGAATGGATGGAGGGATGAGGATGACAGAGGGAGGATAGGGTGAATGGATGGAGGGATGAGGATGACAAGAGGGAGGATAGGGTGAGTGGATGGAGGGATGAGGATGACAGAGAGATGATAGGGTGAATGGATGGAGGGATGAGGATGACAGAGGGAGGATAGGGTGAATGGATGGAGGGATGAGGATGACAGAGAGATGATAGGGTGAATGGATGGAGGGATGAGGATGACAGAGAGATGATAGGGTGAGTGGATGGAGGGATGAGGATGACAGAGGGAGGATAGGGTGAATGGATGGAGGGATGACAGAGGGAGGATAGGGTGAGTGGATGGAGAGATGACAGAGGGAGGTGTATACTAGATAGAGGGATGATAGATGGAGGGCAGAGTTCCACTCTGTGCTGAGGCTTAAACATGTGTGTGTGTGTGATGTGGATTCCAGACCTCATATTATCCTTCACTCTCTATACGACATCTGTCTCATCTATAGTTCACCTCCACGCACGCACACACGCACGCACACGCACATACACGCACACACACACACACACAAACACACACAAACACGTTTATCTATCATTTCTACTCTACAACTCCCTCCTCTCTGGTTATCTGTCTGTCTATGCCTTCTCTCCTCTCCTCTTCTCTCTCTCCCTCATTAATCTCTCTCTCTCTCCATTCTATCAGTGCTGCAGTGAACATGCAGACAGAGCAGTGTGTGTAATGGAATGCTGTCATAAACCCAGGAGACAGCGATAATCACAGACTTAATGGAAACACACACTAGGAGCTGGGAAGTGTCATCCTGGGGTTTGTCTGTCTTTCAGAGATATTTATTACAGCGCTATCTCGCCAGCTATCTGTTTTCATCACAATATTCTCATTTCAATTCTCGACAACAAAAGAACGAAAGAATAGGTGATAGAATGGAATTAAGCACATGCACCCTATAGCACATTTGATGAAAATAACAGCTAAGGAAATACTAGAAGACCTATAGAGCCCTGGGGGACCCCGGTCAACTACGGAAGGGGTTACCAACCACCGGACCGCGAGAAGGTGGCCGGGAATTCCACGTTTATGGATACATTATGTGAAAATAGAAGACATACAGGCTTGCAGAGCTTGCAGATCGGTTCAGAGCTGATAATGTAGAAGGATAAAAGGGAGGCCCGTCCCCTCCTATAGAGCCCTGGGGGACTCCAGCTTAAACACCTAATCCTAACTCTATATTTAGTTGACCGGACTGACTGGAAACCAACACCCCACCCTGACTTTCTTGCTGTCTCTCATTCCTTTCCCTCATCCCTCCCTCTGTAAACATCCTGAACCCATCTGTACACCTGCACACAACATTGTGAGGGTGGGATGAGTTTCCTCATTTGTCACAGTGAAGTTTTATTTTTAACAAGAACTCCATTGTGTATAATGCCTATGTCTGTGCTACTGTACTTCCGTCGGTGTGTCCTTCAGTCTATCTGTCTAGTATGTTCCAGTGTCTGGCTCTCTGGCCCCCTGTCCACCAAAACAACTTTGGTTCTGGCCTGGAGCGGTCCAGGCACCTAGGCCGGTAATGCAGCCTGACAGCATGTCACAGGTTCGAGATCCGAGCCTGAGCCCGACGACCTTTGCTGCGTGTCTTCCCCCTGTCTCTCTCCCCCTTTCCTGCCAACTACTGTAACCTATCAATAAGGGCAAAAAAGCAAAAAACAACAACTACTAGAACTGTTTCTGATTATTGCAACCTTGGTGCGTTCACGGAACCGGACGCCAACCGGCTCGCGTTTCCACCAGTTGCCAGCAATGTGTTGAAAATGATGGGTTGAATGTGTGACTTTTGTCAGGTTCAGTGAGTCCATGTAGGATCGACAACTTCTTACAGGAAACGTATTTGTCAACCGACAAAGACCATCACTGCTCCTTATCTTAATAGGAGTACCTCTCAGTGTATGTGCGTGTGGGTTCCGGTATTGTTTTAGGCATCTATCTTCACTTCCAGTTCAAGGTTCTGTGTGTGTGTGTGTGTGTGTGTGTGTGTGTGTGTGTGTGTGTGTGTGTGTGTGTGTGTGTGTGTGTGTGTGTGTGTGTGTGTGTGTGTGTGTCCACAGCTTTGTGTTCCCAGGGAGGGTGCCTCTTGATAACCATGGGTACAAATTTCAGTTTAGGACAGCTTTTATTATGGGGCCGACCTTTACACACCCTCCCCCCTCAATCATAAAACAATAAGAGAGAGAGACTCTCCCAAGGTCTTAAACACACACACACACACACACACACACACACACACACACACACACACACACACACACACACGCACACACACACACACACACACACACACACACACACACACACACACACACACACACACACAGTTGGAACATACAGTTACCAAGGGCACACACAAAAACATGTAGTAAAACACCTTCAACTCTGGTGCAGCTTTGATATGGTTCTAAGAATTAGGATGGGGTTACTCTTTGACCCGCCTTTTACTCGTTTGTCCACTTCCTAGCATTCAGTTCACAATGGATTTCTGCAAGTCACTGAGTACGTTATGCTATTATTCGCCAAGGCACTGTGTAAGGCAGGCCAGAGCACACAAAGTTGATATTTAGATATTAAATTAAATAGCAAGCCGTGCAGTTGGTGAATAAAGCTTCAAAGATCACTACTTTGTGTTCAGTGGGAAAGCTCCTCTGTATGGGGCAAACATGGATGGTACTGTATGATGACTGCATTGACAAACTGGTCGTGGTCATCTCGACTAGCGACTGGCGATCATCTTCCTACTTTGTTCACTGGAAAAACATTTATTTACATGCATCAATTATCAAGTAGCCACTAATATGTATACAACTTCACTTTTGCACCATGTTCCTATAGGAAATGCACAAGGACTGACCCTGTTTGATGGACTGTCAGAAGGTCAACAATGGGCTGGTACTGTAGATGGATGCCGCAGTAGACTGTGGTTCTGACACCTAATGAGGTCATCGGTGCTTCTCAATACATGGACATTAAAGAGGTCGTTTGATTCATTTATTATTTCACTTTTAAAGCAATACGATGCAATATATTCCCCCATTTGGCTTTTCATCCAGGGGTTGACATTCTTACTAGGCATTTACACAAATAATAAATGTACAATGTACAAAAAAAAATCTGTGCAGTGTACAGAGTACAATGTACCAACGATAATTGATGTTAATTAAGCGCTCAGAGAATATGCTTGCTATACATATAATGCTTTTCCATGGGTCAACACAAAGGCCAATAGACAGGAATGGGGACAGTGTAAAGTGCGTTGCCAGATGATCAGCCTACGATAGTGTACGTCTAGGGAAATCTAAATTCTAGGTATCTGCTAGAACAGCGACGAACACGACCACCAACAAAACCTACGTCCACAGTTTTGAAAACCAGTCATATCATTCCCCCAATATGAAGATGAAAACCTGTCATATCATTCCCCCAATATGAAGATGAAAACCAGTCATATCATTCCCCCAATATGAAGATGAAAACCAGTCATATCATTCCCCCAATATGAAGATGAAAACCAGTCATATCATTCCCCCAATATGAAGATGAAAACCAGTCATATCATTCCCCCAATATGAAGATGTTGGACTGGTTCTGCAATGCAGTTTTGTCTTAAAATCTCTAATGGCTTCTGCTCAGTTTCAGATTGTCTTCAGTCTGTAGTTTTGAAACAAAATGCCTGTGGTCTCTGAAGCTATGCTAGTTGAGAAAAGTGTTCATAGACTGACTTGTGAGTGTAAGTGCTACCAAAACAAAATAACTACGGTCCGTCCCAATAAAATCATCAACCTGTACAAAAGGACCAATATGGAAACAAGCCAATAGGCAGCTTTCTTGGATTCATACTTTTAGCAGTATTGTACTCCTTCCCTGTGCCTGTGTCCGAGCAAACTGTTAATAAAGTATTCAATCAATCAATCAAATTTGCGTCGTTCCTGGTGTGTAATGACCTTTACACTGCAAAATCCTGCGTCTCAATTTAACGTTTAAAGTAAAATATACACTGAGGACGTTGCAGCGAGTTGTATGTAATAAATAATAATAAAACTTTGTATAGCACCTTTCATGACATGAAATGCAGCTCAAGGTGCTTTACAGAGCAATGGAGAAAAAAAGAAAAGGAAAAACAAGGCATAAAACATTAAAATAATAGCAGTAATGCAATACAGTGAGGACATGAATAACAAGGAATTTAAAAGATCAATTAAAAGCAAGAGTGTATAGCTGTGCAAGGGGTTGTGTGTTGTGCAAGGGGTTAAACGTGTAGTGTTGCAGTGAGAGGTAGGGCTGCTGGGTTGCATATGAGGGGTTAAACGTGTAGTGTTGTAGTGAGAGGTAGGGCTGCTGGGTTGCATATGAGGGGTTAAACGTGTAGTGTTGTAGTGAGAGGTAGGGCTGCTGGGTTGCATATGAGGGGTTAAACGTGTAGTGTTGCAGTGAGAGGTAGGGCTGCTGGGTTGCATATGAGGGGTTAAACGTGTAGTGTTGTAGTGAGAGGTAGGGCTGCTGGGTTGCATATGAGGGGTTAAACGTGTAGTGTTGTAGTGAGAGGTAGGGCTGCTGGGTTGCATATGAGGGGTTAAACGTGTAGTGTTGTAGTGAGAGGTAGGGCTGCTGGGTTGCATATGAGGGCCAGTCAGTTACAGCTTCCTCATTATAGTCTGTCAAGAGCTCTGCACTCTGCTAAAAGTCAACTGGCTAATTGCACTTTGCCACACACAAACACACACACAAAACGCGTGCACGCACACACACACACACATGTACACAATCAAATGCACGCGCTAATGTAAAGACATGCTGGCACACACACAAACATGGGTAGACGAGCAGCTAACACACATACTGTACGTACATAAGCTAAGTAGTAGTAGGGCACAAACAGGCACACATGCATATCAGCACCACCAGAGGAGCACACACACACACACACACACACACACACACACACACACACACACACACACACACACACACACACACACACACACACACACACACACACACACACACACACACACACACACACACACACACACACACACACACACACACACAGCGATTATTATATAAATATGCCAACAGGCTGTGTTCAATCACAGCTGGTGACCATTCCAGTAAACAAAACAAATTGTTAGGACAGCTCCCTCTCTCTGTGTGTGTGTGTGTGTGTGTGTGTGTGTGTATGTGTGTGTGTGTGTGTGTGTGTGTGTGTGTGTGTGTGTGTGTGTGTGTGTGCACGCGCGTGTGTGTGTGCGTGTGCTTGCGTGCGTGTGTGTGTGTGTGCGTGTGCGCATGCAACTGTGCGTGCATAGCAGGATTTGTAATATTAATTGAGTAGCTTATTATTTGAGTTTGAGTCTTGCAGGGGGCTCCTGTTAATAATTAAGCAGCAACTGGCCCCCACTCAGTGGAGTGCATCCACTTCGCACGCACACGCACGCACGCACGCACGCACGCACGCACGCGCACAGCATACTGAGCAAGATACTGTAATGTATGTATGTATGTATAATCTATACATTTTCACAAAACAGAAAGTTGTACATGCATGTAGTTAGATGTTATATTACACCTTCTTGCAGTATGTATGCATAAGCAGCCTTATAAATAAACATTAGTTTACAGTAAGTGTGAATATATCACGCCTATACGGACGCACACAAACAGTACAAACACACACACACACACACACACACACACACACACACACACACACACGATGACTCAATCCATAGTAGCATACATACCTCTGTACTGTATGCACGTGTGTGTGTGTGCGTGCGTGCGTGTGTGCGTATTCCTGTCACAATTCACAGAGCTATAGATCCATCCAAACTCAGAACAGGTGTGGCTGTGGTCTAAGAGCATGCCTCCAGATTACTCCTCTCTCTCCAATGCTTCTACCGCCCCCCCCCACCCCCCACCCCCTCCTCCTCTTCTGTGAATCAGAGTCTCAGACAGACACCCCTGTAATCAAACAGAAGCCACGCAGTGGAAATGTCATATGTTAATGTCCCCTTGCATTTTTAATGGTGTTTCCATTAACTTAGCCACATGGCTCTGTCGCTACAGGTCCTCCACAGGCAAGGATGCTCTACTTTACAACTCACTAACTGTCTGCATGTGTGTGTGTGTGTGTGTGTGTGTGTGTGTGTGTGTGTGTGTGTGTGTGTGTGTGAGAGAGTGTATGCTGCGTCCGTGTGTGTTTTGCCTCCAAGACTCTATGCGTGTATCAGAGTTGTGTCTGCTTGTGTGCGTGCAGTGCATGTCTGTCTGTGTCACTTATATGTGGAAATTTGCATGTGTGCTTCTGCATCTATGCGTATGCGTTTGCTTCTGTATCTGCATTTGAGGCTTGCTTTGTGTGTGCGCATGTGTGTGTGTGTGTGTGTGTGTGTGTGTGTGTGTGTGTGTGTGTGTGTGTGTGTGTGTGTGTGTGTGGGCGTGCACGTGCCTGCCTGCCTGCCTGCCTGCCTGCCAGTCTGCACAAGAGTCAAGACTCTTTGCATTTGCATTAGAAATATTCATTAGACACAGTTTATAATTTACTGGCCACAGTAAATTGCCGTGCAGTGGGAGGCTTTTATCCAGAGAGCTCTGATGTATAGCAGCGAGAGTGGCTCTAGTACTTGTGGGCTGGACGCATCATCTCAGCCCGGCTAGTGGTGTGTATGATTAATGGTATGGAGAAAGAATTTAACCGATTTTGGGCGGGAACCCCTTTTGGTGTTAGCATTATGTTATGCTTTAGCTATTGAAAAATAGCAGATCTACAAGCTCATCACGAGCTTGTAGGTCTGCTATTTTTGAAAAATCGAAGAACGACATTTTTAGAATCTGATCTCAGGTCAAAATGGGTTAAACTAAATCAAATTGTACATGTTCGTACAGGCAGAATAAATGGTGGGTTTGTGAGTGGGCTGGGATCTGGTTCTTGTTCCTTCCTAAAGATTACCCCTTTAAGGTTCCGATTCCTTAACGGATCCCTTTAACGATTCCCATATTTAACAAAATCTACAGTATAAACAGTTATTGTGGCCTTCATTATAATCTTTTAATAAACACAAATTCAAGCATAGTATTGCATACATATAGTTATCATTGGGTATACATATTAGCGGTTCTCAAATTAAGGTCCAGGGACCCTCTTAATTGAGGGGGCTCCAAAATGGACCCTTAACTCTGAGTGTACAAACAGAACCTTAAGGTCCTTGAAATGAAAAAGTTTGAGCACCACCGGTATTTAATTGTAAAGCAGACGTGAAGTCCACATAGCAGGTCTGACAGTGTGGAAAAACTGCTTCGCGGAAACGGTTCCCTAAACGGTTCCTCAATGTGGGATCCGGATCTCCCAACCATATTTGTGACCAAAACCAAGTGCTGTAACTAGCTTCCATCACTCTGCAGGCAGAGGCTAGTCAGAGAAACTAGTGGGAATTTCCACCTATGATGCTTCTTGTTTTTCTTTTTTCCTTGTACAACAGCACAGTACTTTTTCTTTTTCCTTACTCTTGACCTCTAACCTTAACTGCTGTGCCGCCTCTGGGCAGTTGGACAATTAAGGGCCTGAAACGGTGAACCTCAGCTTAATTTCCTGAGCGGAACAGAATTGGGTGAAATGCTACATGAAAACTATCCTGTCCAGCCCTGGATGGAAGGTAGCTACGTCAACAAAGGTAGCTACGTCAACAAAGAAGGTCCTTGATAGAACACAAATTCAATAGCATATTGAGAAAAAATATATACGTATAATTTTTTATTTTTTTTAACTGAATAGAAATATTGAGCTACATTATGTCCTCTCTGTATGAATAGAAGGGATTTTGTCAGGGAGGTAAGGAAGGATTTATGATTCCAGACCTGAGGATAGCGTAGAGATGCTGTATTCTAGTAATGTAGTCTAATGTATTCAGATATTCATAAAATGCCTCCCAGCAACAATGCCTCTCAAAGCCTTCTGGTTAGTCAGTCAGCCAGCCAGCCAGCCAGTCAGTCAATTGCTTGGCCAGTCAGCCAGCGAGTCAGCCAATTAATTAAGCTAATCAACAACTCAGCTAGTCTGCCAAGTAGCCAGTCGGTCAGTAAATAAGCAAACCAACCCAGTAAGACCACCGTTAGCAGCCCTGGTGCTATGGATTGTACCGGGTCAGCATTTAGTAACATCGGCCCTCATAAAACACCGCATCCATTCACATCCACTGCCTGCTGTGCGTTCTGTATGTATCACAGACGGTACTGTGTATTCATATGTGCGAGAAGGGGATTAAATGCAACCGGGGTGAGTACATTTTTGAGGTAGATGTGCTATCAGGATTTAGAAACGTGAACCTACTGGCGTTCACTATAACCCCACCCTTCCTCTGTGCGCATACAGGGAGCAGGGCATTAGATAAGCCAATGCCCCCTCCCCTCCTCTCCTCTCCCCTCCTCTCCTCTTCTTGTTATTTCACTGAACAGATGACCTCCATCCCTATATGCTGCACTGTTGTACATCCCTCTCTGTATACTCCCCCCCCCCCCCTCTATCCCTCCATCTCCTCCTCTCTGCATCCCTGGCTCATTCTCTCCATCCTCCCCTTCCCTTCATTTTGCTGTTGGGGGTAGGGAGGGAGGGGACAGGAGGAGAGGAGGAGGGGAGGAGAGAGGGATCAAAGTCATGGTGGAGTGTGTTTTCCCTGCCCTACTTTCAACACATCACACACACACCATGTGGGCCACTGGCCTACAGCACCAACGGCCTATACTCTGACTCTCTCTCTCTCTGTGTGTGTGTGTGTGTGTGTGTGTGTGTGTGTGTGTGTGTGTGTGTGTGTGTGTGTGTGTGTGTGTGTGTGTGTGTGTGTGTGTGTGTGTGTGTGTGTGTGTGTGTGTGTGTGTATGCACGCTCGCTCTAAGACGCACAAACTCTGAGTGTGTGTTCATAACATGTAATAGATGTAAAAGTGTGTATATTCTTTACTCTGTGTGTGTCTGTGTGTGTGTGTGTGTGCGTGTGTGTGTGTGTGTGTGTGTGTGTGTGTGTGTGTGTGTGTGTGTGTGTGTGTGTGTGTGTGTGTGAGTGAGATAACAGGAGTGTGTCCCTCAGGGTACAGAGAGGCACAGAGGTAAACAGAGTTCTTCTCTCCACTGTACTGTACTGCTATAAACTGTATGGACAGGCTGTACAGTACAGTACAGTACAGTACAGTACAGTACAGTACAGTACAGTACAGTACAGTACAGTACAGTACAGTACAGTACAGTACTGTACTGTACTGGAATACTGGAATGTACTGTACTACAATGCACTGACATTTACTGTGCTATACTGTACTCTATTGTACTACTGTATTGACATGCTTTGTGATACTGTAATGTGCGTCTCCTGCCTGCATCTACTGCATGCCTGCCTGTACTCGGCTGGCAGGCAGCCTGTCTGTTTACCATTGATGGTGTCACACCTGATGTATTCAAAATCTACTTGTCTGTGACTGACTGCCGGCTGCTTGAGAATGGTTGAAGAGCAGAAGCGTGCAAACCCTCCACATGCAGTCACCACCACGCTATTTTCCAATCACTCTTTAAAAAAAAGAAAAACAGTTTGAAATGTTTGTTTTGTTGTTGTTTTTCCATCCCCGTTTCTCTGCCCACGCTTCTTCAAAGGATTGTGAGTAAAAAACAAAGTGCTGGCTGTCAGTGGCACTTTCTCCCTGCAGTGCGTTATTTACATCAACACTATATTGTGGATAATGTCCAGGTCTTACTCTGGATTAGCTGTGTTCATGCCTCACATGTTCAGCATAATGTCACTATATATACCAGGTATTTAATGTGTTTTTATTGATAATGGGGATAATCCGGATTTGTGTAAATGGAATTAAAACATTTTTTTTTATCACCTGCCAACTCAAAACCTGAACGTTCCAGTATCCCAAAAGTATAATGGTATGTGTGCGTGTGTGTGCGTGTGCGTGTGCGTGTGTGTGTGTGTGTGTAAACACACATCAATCATTGTGTGTAGGACTTTACCAACCTGACAGTACAGTGCTTTAGCGTATTGCTGGGCACGGATAATGAAGAATGATTTGAACTAAGTCAAATTAAAAATAGATTCTTATGGCTACGGCATTCAAATAGTCCTGTTGGCTGGCTCCGGAGTACGATAACCATTAAGTTCAACTTCATTCTGCGACACATTTAGGAGAGGATAACTCGTTCAGTGTGAAGGACGCTGATCAAACGCATGATTGGACCCACCAGAATAACATCCAGAGGTGGGATATTATAGTCCCATAATCTGTGATAGAACAGGTAATTAACCCATTTTGGGCGGGAACCCCTTTTGGTGTTAGCATTATGTTATGCTTTAGCTATTGAAAAATAGCAGATCTACAAGCTCGTAGCGCGCCACTCGAGCTTGTAGGTCTGCTATTTTTGAAAAATCGAAGAACGACTGACATAGAAACATAGCTTTTTCAGAAAACTGTCAGGATGTAGAAGACATTTTTAGAATCTGATCTCAGGTCAAAATGGGTTAATTAATTTCAGGTAGGTAATATTAATGTCTGTACATGCAGTAGTATACTGCTTTTTCATAGATTTATCCATGTCACTTTAGCCATGATACAAATGTGATTTATATATCTGCTGCTATTATGCTGGATGTGTGCCACCTATAAGCATCGCAATTTTACAGCCGTGGTTCTCAAAGTGGGACACAGGGACCCCCAGGGGTGCTTGAGGGGGTTCCAGGGGGATGTGAGCAAGAGTTTAAACACCTCGAAAAATAGCAAATCTACAAGCTCACAACTCCTTGTTTCATTGCGAGTCAGCTATTTAAAAATAAATGTTGACAAAATCTTCTCTCTTCTCTTATGGAGGTCAGCAATCTTCAAATGCTTCAAAGCAACCAAACACATCAATGACATGTGAATATCTGAGAAACACTGAGCTAATGGAATACTTACAAAACAAACAACCCTTAAACTATTTTTTGTTTCACTTAACAATCAATGAAATCACAGCAAAATCTCTCTGTAAATGTCAGTCATGGGTTTCTAGCAGATACTTCTACAAATCTATAAATTAACATGGAGAATTTGACTCTCTTGGCAGCCATACAGTTCTTCTACAGAGAGGCCAGATATGAGTCATATGAGTCAACATGGCAACACGCTGCTCTTGGCTGACAGCAAGTCTGGTTTTTCCGTGCACAAGCGCATGTGCGATTCCTTTTTTTTTTAAAGTGTAGGTGTACATTTGAGTGTCTTTCTATCATCCAATCAATGCATGCATGTATATTCATGTGTATTAGTAGCAGGTGTATACTGTATGTGTGCGAGTTGTATCATGCCTGAGCCTGTGTTGTACAATACATTTCCCTGTAGGACCACATTGCTGAAGTGAACACCGGTTCCTGGGAGAATATAGCGAGCTGACAGACACCATACTGTATGGTCTGAATAGTGGAAGAGGAATGAGAATAGAAGCTTTCACTCTCTCCATGTCTTCTCTCTCCATCCATATACCTTCTCTCACCTGCCAGCAGGCTGGCCCCTGTGGAGTGGCTCTAAGAGTGTCAGCTACATCTTTCTGTCATCCTCTGTCATTGCCCCATGTCTCCTCTCCTGTGGGAGAGCTGCAGTCGAGGCCCAGCCCTCGACTCTACCTTACCCCAGAGAGGAGGCTCTCAGGCGGTGGAGGTCAGAAGTGCGGGGGGGGGTCTCTCTGGATCTGCAGGGGGGAGTGAGAGGACGCTCCCTAGTCAGGTCTGACAGACAGCGGAGGGGAAATCTCTACAGGACCTGTAGGGCAGTAAGACTCAGAGTGCTGTGGAGACATAAGAGCACTATTCACGCACGCACACACGCACACACCATGTACACCATAAGGCACAAACTAGACACATGTGTAGGCGATCTACACACATACATTCACAAGTGAATGCCTGTGCACACGCTTTGTGCAGGATACAAGTACGCACGCACGCGCACACACACACACACACACACACACACACACACACACACACACACACACACACACACACACACACACACACACACACACACACACACACACACACACACACACACACACACACACACACACACGAGTCCTCGTAGAGAGCAGTATATAGGTTATCTCTCTTTATGCACTGTGCCTTTAGGTCAATACAGAGAGACAGACGGACAGATAGAAAACAGATAGACGGTCAGCCAGTCATAGGACGTGTCCAAGGTTAGGTCCTATATAATGTAGCATTAGCTAGATAAATCCACAGTGACAGCCCTAGTCAAGGTTAGCCGTCTCTCTGTCAAACATGCTACAGCTATCGACCTACTGCACACTGGTCACATTTCATATTGGAGCTGTTAGATGGGGGGGGGGGGGGGGGGGGGAGTGACCTTACAAAAGAGTATTCTAGGAATAAACCGAATGCTGTTTTATTTCCTTGTTGATGGCTGCCTGTGAGATTTTGAAACGACACAAGGGATCGACATCTATTAACTGAGACATGAAGTTCATGACATTGAGATATTCCTGCTTGAGGTGCCCCTCGTCCAATGGACCCTGACCCTCTGGTGAGAGAGGGTGACCTGGTGGGCTCAACCAATTAACTCACATATGAAGTATGAAAAGCATCTCATCACCTGTCTATAGTATCTCTCTCCTGCCTCTCTCTGCTGTCTGATAAAACATGCTCTGTTTCACAATAATAACATTTTGTAAATCCTGCCAGAGAGGAGAGGAGGAGAGGAAGGTTTTGTGGTCAGAGGCTCTTAACACAATGATTTATATGCTACTTCTTAGCTTGACATTGGGATGTGGTTGTGCATTGTGTGTGTGTGTGTGTGTGTGTGTGTGTGTGTGTGTGTGTGTGTGTGTGTGTGTGTGTGTGTGTGTGTGTGTGTGCGCGCACGCAGGCGTCCGTGCGTGCATGTGCGTGTGTGTGTATATACTGTGTGTGTGTGTGTGAGAGAGCGAGGAGAGATGGGGTGAGACAAAATGAAGAGAATGAGGGTACTGAACCACTCCCCAAACAATTGAAGATTGGATCCATTTACTCTCATGTCTTTTTGTGTGTGGGTGTGTGCATGTACAGTGCAGTTCTTTGTGTATGTGTGTTGTGTATGTGCTGTACTCACTATGTAAGTCGGTGTGTGAGACAGACAGACAGACAGACAGACAGACAGACAGACAGACAGACAGACAGACAGACAGACAGACAGACAGACAGACAGACAGACAGACAGACAGACAGATAGATAGACAGATAGATAGATAGATAGATAGATAGATAGATAGATAGATAGATAGATAGATAGATAGATAGATAGATAGATAGATAGATAGATAGATAGATAGATAGATAGATAGATAGATAGATAGATGAGATATAAAGATGTGTGCACTGGAGGATGCGTACATTTGTGCGTGCGTGTGTTTTCCTGGCCATCTGCTGTGCCGGTCTGAGAGTGGTACTGTACTTAGCTGTAGTGACAGGCCTGCTAGTTGGAACAACCTCCAGCTGATATTAACACTGAGAGACAGAGGAGAGCAGCCTGCAGGAAGCACTCTGTTCACTACCAACCTTTAGTTCCACTTTAAATTCACATCCTAGGCATTTGGAGCTGACGCCCTGACCGAGAGCACCTTACCCTGCAGGTATAGAGGAGCTGACGCCCTGACCGAGAGCACCTTACCCTGCAGGTATAGAGGAGCTGACGCCCTGACCAAGAGCACCTTACCCTGCAGGTATAGAGGAGCTGACGCCCTGACCAAGAGCACCTTACCCTGCAGGTATAGTGGAGCTGACGCCCTGACCGAGAGCACTTTACCCTGCAGGTATAGAGGAGCTGACGCCCTGACCAAGAGCACCTTACCCTGCAGGTATAGTGGAGCTGACGCCCTGACCAAGAGCACCTTACCCTGCAGGTATAGTGGAGCTGACGCCCTGACCGAGAGCACCTTACCCTGCAGGTATAGTGGGGGTTCAGTGTGTCGCGCTCAAGGACACACCAGCTGCAACGGGAATTGAACCTTCGGACATTTCTGTTCTGTTCATTTTAACCACCTTCTTCGGATGCCTGAAGAAAGTAGTTTTTTTGATCGAAACGGGTCACGTTATTTTCACATTGATCCCTGCCTACGCAACCATCATAGCCGATCAGGCTTCCTGTAACCAATAAAATAGTCAATCTACAAGTTCACATGTGA
>NC_136807.1:16361214-16373714 GCF_951216825.1 Electrona antarctica | reverse complement strand
GTGTGTGTGTGTGTGTGTGTGTGTGTGCGTGCGTGCGTGCGTGCGTGCGTGCGTGCGTGCGTGCGTGCGTGCGTGCGTGCGTGCGTGCGTGCGTGCGTGCGTGCGTGCGTGCGTGCGTGCGTGCATTAGCATCCCCTAAACAGGCCTAAAGCATCAGCTTGTGTTTGATTAGTAGTCCTGGGAGACGTCATGAAAAAAACCTCAGCTGTCAAAGTATCACTATAAACACTATAAACATTAGAAACTACAGTTAAATCCACTCGAACATGGCAGCTTAAATGTCACTCAGTTTCACCGCTGGAGGCAGCAAGCAGTGAAACCTTAAGGAACGTAATTATTCATTATTTAACAACACGGCCACAGCATCCCCAGTCAACAGTCATCAGACGCTGAGACGTGTGTTTTCAATGAGTCTAATAACGTGGAGTTTAAAGTTGAATGGGCTTACTTAAAGAGAGGGATCAAATGAATATCAAATATCTAAATGGTTGAATCAAGTACCTTAAAAACTGTCTGGGGTACACACAATACAAAAGTCAGACTAGAGTGAAACAAGAAGCCCAGTGTTCTACAGGTGCAAGGCGGCGGTGGCTCAGGGGTACAGTGGCTGGATGGGAACCGCAAGGTTGCCAGTTCGAACCAAGGCTCCCCCAGAGTTAGTGTCGAAGTGTCCTTGAGCAAGACACTGAACCCCTAATTTGCTCCCGAAGTGCAAGTTGGTGCCTTGCATGGTTTCCTCCGGCATCGGTGTATGAATGTGTGTGTGAATGGGTGAATGTAATGCACAATCTATGTAAAGCGCCTTGGACGAAGGCGCCATATAAATGCACCATTTACCAAGCTCACAATGTGTTGCAATCGTAATGTACAGTATGAGGTGGTCTCTACCTGCTAGTACAGTATGAGGTTGTCTCTAGTACAGTATGAGGTGGTCTCTAGTACAGTATGAGGTGGTCTCTAGTACAGTATGAGGTGGTCTCTAGTACAGTATGAGTTGGTCTCTACCTGCTACACTGGCTGATAGAGAAGTGAAACCACAGCATTTAGCTGATGGTTGATTCACCCATCCTGTTTCTTCTCATACACTGTATCAACAATGTACACTTCTCTATGGATAGTGGATACCACACAAGAGCTGATTACGCACGTGTGTGCGCGCGCGCACACACACACACACACACACACACACACACACACACACACACACACACACACACACACACACACACACACACACACACACACACACACACACACACACACACACACACACACACACACACACACACACACACACACACACACACACACACACACACAGGCCCCTGTCAATCAGCCTGCCCCCATGCTGACTGCCCTGCGTGCCGTCCCATTGGTTAGTCTGTCTCCATGGCAAATTGGTCTGTTCATTATTGATACTGCCCTGACATACTCACAGACAGAGACAAGACGGACAGACAGAGGGATGGACAGACAGACATAGAGCTACTGTAACACGTACAGATAAGCAGAATACAGAATACAGACGTGGAGAAGACAGACAGAGTAAGCAGCATAAGCAGCACATCACACGGGGTGAACTTCAACACGCGGCAGAGATTTTTCCGGTGACATTACTGCTTATTTGATGACCATTATGTCAGTGGTGTTAATGCCGAGAAGGGCCGCATCACATGCTGCATAATTCATCAGTGTGTTTGCGGTGAACAGATAGTTAGGCATTAATGAGAATGGCTCTGAAACCAGATAGATTACAGGCTAAAAGGACTAAACGAACAGACACAGGAGCATTAGACCAGGGGTTCCCAAACACTGGGTCGAGACCCATTTGTGGGCCGTGGACCCATTTGTATGGGTCGGAAGTAGATATCCCTTTTTGTCAGGTGAAAACCCGACTAGTGAAAGCCCTTGAGATGTACAGATCGTCATCAGCGAGTCATATTGATGTGGAGATGTGATTGGCTGCTTCTAGTTTTCCCTATATTTGTTTATGTATTTTTTCAAAAGATCTTTTAAAATTATAAAAATGTACTACAATTCTAGCAATACTATCATTAATAATAATATTTTCAACAACAAAAAACTTATAATAATCCAATGGCATGTTTACACTACTGTTCGGGACTAGGCACGCAATTGCAAAGGCAATTTATTTGTGCACATAGTTGGGTACTAACCACACAGACACTCAAAGGCACACGTGCACGCGTGCGTGCACACACTCACCCACGCACGCACTAGTTATAACGAATACTTATTCTAAAGTGTTACCCTACCTTCTTGTGGAAATTATTCTTGGAGTGAAATTGGAATTGTCCGCACAAGATATAAAACGGAGGGGCGAAACGAACGTTGTTGTAAAAGCAAAGCAAAGCAAAGTTACTATATTTACCCAGGGTAACTGGACTAAGCAATACTTGTTTACAGCCAGGTCCTGCTCATAGAACATTTCATGGTAGTGGTTCAATGCCTTGCTCAAAGGGCACTTCAGCGGTGGTAATTTTAACGTGCCGGTCCGGGGATACGAACTGGCGACCTTCCGGTATCAAGACCGAGGTTGAAACGAACGTTGTTGTATATAGGTTGAAATAAAGGACGGGGAGCAGAATTATATTGTGTGCGGACATTCCACTTTTTCTTTATTTGATCACTTTTTGGGTCCAGCACCGTATTTACAAACTGGGATGTGCATATCGTTTTTCATGTTGCCATATTTGGTAACCGTTTCATAAAAAGCAATAAGTCATGTTGAGTCTATGCTCTCTATGATTCCAGTGGCTGGTCCCAGTGGCAGCTCTAACCCATATCTGTCTATTAAGAAAGATCATCTGAGCAACAGTTTCCCTTCCTCGGTCACTGCAGATTAGCCTCCATACAACAGCCAGCAAACCAGACAATCTGCCAGCCAACTGGCAGATTAGCCAGTGATCAATCCAACCTGTGAGTCAGCCAAAACGGCTAGCCAGCCAATAAGTTAGTCAGCTAGCCAGCAGGTTTTGAGATACGCAATGGCTAGGTACCCATGCACACAGGCATAGATTTGCAGAATTTATAGAAGAATGTACACAAATCTTCTCTTATGGCGTATAATGGCAGTCCGTGACCCCCAGATATCAATTTGGGGGTCCTTGGCAATGTTTGAGAACCACTGTGCTAGGGAGATTCATGGCATGTGAGTTGATGTCTTACTAACATCATGTCAGATGAGTAGCATTTTAATATGCTACAGTAACTGTCAAATCAGTAACATATCACTATTGCACTCTGTGACAGAATCATTAGTTGTCCAACACATGACATGACATGACAGAGCTGCAAACAAGCCGAGGACATCGGCTGTGACAATGTTTGCTTTTATTATGTTTCGCATAGAGACTCAGACTTTTAATTACATGATCTAGGAAATGTCCTATAGTAAAAGCCTGACATGCAATCTCCAGGATATGTACATGCATGTAGAAGATATAAACAAGATTGAGACATGTGTGTCACCTTACCCCTTCACTTCTACAACCATACATCATTAAAGAAAGCTGTCATGACCATGAAACCAGCACACATTTAGGTCAGTGTGGCCCAGTGATTGCTGTTGGTCTTACTCAAGGAAATCAGTGGTATTCCCCTGGTGTTTTTGTCATTTAATGTCTAATGAGAGACAAGTTAGACCTGGGTTTAGGGCTGGGTGATTACTTTTTTAATCGTAAATTTTTATCCCACGATTTTTGCAACCCATTTTTTCTACCCAGTGTCAATTGTCTAATGTAATCCTGGGCACTACACTCCCTCTGCCAACCTGGGGAGAGAAACAGGCTGACCTCATTCCTCCTTCAATGTATGAGCTAGGAGTCTAAGCCGCTTCTTTTCACCTGACAGTGGGGAGTTTCCCCGGTTGGAGTGCGTGGAAGGAGCATGTTATTCCAACCAGTTCCTTTCACCTCCATCAGCTTGCCAGGTAGTGCTAAGATTAATATAGAATAGTGATCACTGGCAATTTATTGGCCAGCTCATCTGATCTATTGATTAATAGATTAAAATAAATGATAAAATCCTATTTTTTATATTGATTGATCTATTATTTATAAAATTGTCATACAGATTTGTAAGCGTAGAACTTGTATAATAATTGGTGTCTAATGAAAAGCCTGCCAGGTACAGTCTATTCCTTAATAAACTGTTAATAAGGTAACATCACACATGGAGTTCTCTCTCTTTGATCTCCAGAAACAGCTCTGACCAACTCTGCAGAAGCTAACAAGCATAGTTTTTTCCTCCCGTAAAAAAATGTTGTTTTTTGCCATAGATATTTGAGTTAAACTCAAACTGCCTTTTAATTTGTTATTTCACACACAAACGTGTGCATGTTTCCACCTCTGCAATAACTGTATGCTCAACCCAGTTCCTTTAAAAAAACTTGTTACAAAGGATTCTTTGACCTGTACATCATTTCCATAGTGTACCAAACAATAAGCTAAATTGTATCAACCCATACCATTATAAAGAGGCTGCATGTTTTGTTTCCCTCATGGCAAAATCTTGCACCCCTGTTGACTGAGGCTAAAATTGCCTCAGTGATCATAAAATAGTCACCATATTTTCTTTGCGGGTATTTTTTGCGATATTGCCCAGCCAAACCTGGGTTGCTGGGTAAAAGGCAATCAACAACCTAACCCAAAAGGCAATTAATAACCTAATAAGTATAATGATTTTGATCAACAACAGAAGAAAGTGGAGAGATAAGACCCAAGCTGAGTGTTCGGGGAGTTTTGTCTTCAAGGCAATATGGTATGAAGGCGAGGAGATATGGGGAGAGAGAGAGAGAGAGAGAGAGAGAGAGAGAGAGAGAGAGAGAGAGAGAGAGAGAGAGAGAGAGAGAGGACACATCATTAATGGTACCAAAGCAGATGTGTAATTTCTACACACACAAAAAAGAGACCCATTTAAAAACAAATCACACCCGTGTGAAGTGAGTGGTGCAACTCCGTGTGGGGGTCCCCAGGGGCTCCCCGGACATTCCAGACCCACGGGAACGCGGCCAGGGTGCCGGCCCGTTTCCGGCGAGCCACCCCGCGTCCGAAACGGTCGAGAAATGACAGAGTTACCGTGTGGGGGTCTCTCTACTGTACTGTCACTGTACTCTACTATAACACCCCAAATCATCATATACAGTTATGTGTGTGTGTGTGTTAGGCTGTGCAACAGTGACACTTGGTTGTGAAAACCAAAAGCTATTTTCGTGCTCAGACACAGGGACACAGCCAGCCAGCCAGCCAGAGACACACATAGCTGTCTATAGGAGTGGTTGCACCACTCAAAAATGCAAAAAATATCCAATCTACGAGCACAAAATGTAACGAGATTTTGAAAATGTTCGCCTATAATGACAATGTAGATCGATTGGTGGGGATTGAGACGCACGCAGCACACAGAAAATGAAATAATTGAAATTGAGGTTAAATGCGAATGCTAGGGTGAATGCTAGGGGGTGGCAATTTTCATAAAAGGACCCAAATGACGCCTCTGTACCAAAAGTCCAAAATGTATATGGTAAAAATACAACTAGGAGTGTTAATCAAGTCCAAGCAGATAGAAGAAAGGCGAGTTAATTTACCAGAACCAGGCAGACAAATCAACCCAGAGCCAACGATCTAATGAGACCTTGCTTTAATCTCCTCTTAATTCTTTTTCAATTACACTCTCCTCCCATCGCCCACATTAGCTCATTTTCAATTATCATTTAATCTGAAGACTGTAATAGCTGGTTAGCCTACATCTCTTTGTTGAGTGGGAAGAATCAGACTGCGAGGGAAGGAGAGGAATCTGTGTTAGACCAGTGGCATTTTCATGTGGAGAACCCCCAAAGAAATATGTATTTGCTATTTGGCCATAACATTCCCATAAATGTATATATATTTTTTTAAATAGCACATCTACCTGGCAAGACGTCTTATTCTTATGCATTGGAAAAAAACATACCCCCTTCACATTCCCGTTGGATATCTGACATACTATATTTTTTAAAATTGGAAAAAATTTAATACACATTGCGTGGCTCAATCTCCAAATTCAGTAGAGCATGGCAGCCTTTTCTATCTCATGTTGACCGTCTTACACTTGTGCCCCCGATTGAACCTGAATAGCTGTCGCCTGACTAGCCAACCTGTCTTGTCTGGATGATGTTTGTGACCAAGAACTGCTTTGTACATTGACTATATTGGAGTGGGTTTTTTTTTATTTTTTATATATATATATATATGTATTTTTTGTTTTGTTTTGTTCTGAATGTTCTTTGGTTGTCTTGATTTGGAATTTGTGTGTTGTTTGTGTTTCAGTTTTTGTTGTATTTGTTACTCTGTTTGTATTTCTCAAGTTACTTCTATACTTGTAAAAAACAAAAAAAAAAAAATAGCACATCTACAAGTTCACAAGTGGGCATTTAGCTTTAACTTTTTATTTTATTTAGCTTTAGCTTTTTGCTATAACTTATTTAGCTGGGGAGCCCCTGGAAGTCTACGGACCCCACTTTGAGAACCATCTGAAGTATTTTTCCAACACACAGGACTGTTTGGTGGCGAGTGTTGATGAAGATGTGTCATTTTACTGGAGAAGCAGTCACTCAGTGACTATACAAAGGAACCAAACGTAGACCTTTGTAAGATGGGTGATGGGTGGACTCAGATGTTACCCACACGTCAGAGTTTGCTAACCACTTGCTTGCAATGTCTAATTGTTAATCCATTCTGGACGGGAACCCCTGTTTTAAGCATTATGTTATACTTTAGCTGTTGAAAAATAGCATGCATTCACACACTACACCGAGTGCCGTGCTACGAGCTTGTAGATCAGCTATTTTTGAAAAATCGTGAAAACGTGCCGCAAATCTTTGAATATATATTCTTTCAGAGCGAATGTTTTTAACTCAAATCTTTGCTTCTGGGCAGGTCCCTGGAACTACATATATTCAGATAAGGGTCTGCAGCCAAATACAGATAATTCTGGGGGTCCTTGACATGAAAAAGGTTGAGCACCACTGACATAGACTGACATTTTCAGAAAAACTGCCAATCATAGACCAGCGTTGAAAACGGACAAATATGGGAGCTGTGCTATGGTTTTCCAATACACAGGATGTGATGCAACTGTTAGGTCATAGGACTGGGGAGACGGAACAGAGGGATCCATCTTACACCAGTGGGAGCTGGATGTTGCAATGGGTTGTTCTGCTGGTTTCCCCTCAGATGTCTCCTCTCCTCTCCTCTCCAGCCTTTAATCATCTCTGCTTGGCTTTCATCCTCATCTCTAGCTCCCCATCTTTCCCCCAACCTCTCCACTGGCCTCTCCTTCTGTTCTCCACACCATACTTCCTCTAAGGGTAGAGGTGTCCTCTCCTCTCCTCTCCTCTCCTCTCCTCTCCTCTCCTCTCCTCTCCTCTCCTCTCCTCTCCTCTCCTCTCCTCTCCTCTCCTCTCCTCTCCTCCACCAGTCAGTGACCCAGGTAGCGTGCAGAAGCTTTGTATTGGTGTGCATGTGATGTTTATTAATGGTCTCAGTAATGAGCGGGCATCATCTGCATACTGATGAGAGAACATCCTCTCTGACTTATAGATGCACACACACACACACACACACACACACACACACACACACACACACACACACACACACACACACACACACACACACACACACACACACACACACACACACACACACACACACACACACACACACACACACACACACACACACACACACAATGGTCTGCCCAACTCAATAACACATCTCTATAGGCTCACTGGGCTCTATAGGTTTTTGTCTCTCTTTCTCCATTTATTTCTGTGTCTGACAGTGACTGTCCTATTTGTTTTATGCTCCTATACTGTGTACCTTTTCTCTACTTCTCTCAAGCTTCTGTTCCGCTCTCTCTGTCTCACAGCACAAACACACATGCAGGTGAATCAAGCTCTCTGTCTCATAGCACACACACATGCAGGTGAATCAAGCTCTCTGTCTCACAGCACACACGCTCTCTGTCTCACAGCACACACACATGCAGGTGAATCAAGCTCTCTGTCTCACAGCACACACACATGCAGGTGAATCAAGCTCTCTGTCTCACAGCACACACATGCAGGTGAATCAAGCTCTCTGTCTCACAGCACAAACACACATGCAGGTGAATCCAGCTCTCTGTCTCACAGCACACACACATGCAGGTGAATCAAGCTCTCTGTCTCACAGCACACACACATGCAGGTGAATCAAGCTCTCTGTCTCACAGCACACACACATGCAGGTGAATCAACCTCTCTGTCTCACAGCACACACACATGCAGGTGAATCAAGCTCTCTGTCTCACAGCACACACACATGCAGGTGAATCAAGCTCTCTGTCTCACAGCACAAACACATGCAGGTGAATCAACCTCTCTGTCTCACAGCACACACACATGCAGGTGAATCAAGCTCCTCATAGTTCTACGTTACTTATTAGTAGAAGTAGTACTGTAATGACAGTGGGTCAGCACTGCATGTTAACACTGACTCTTCTGAGTCAGAGAAGAGCAGAGAAGAGAAGAGAAGAGAAGAGCAGAGAAGAGAAGAGAAGAGAAGAGAAGAGAAGAGAAGAGAAGAGAAGAGAAGAGAAGAGAAGAGAAGAGAAGAGAAGAGAAGAGAAGAGAAGAGAAGAGAAGAGAAGAGAAGAGAATGTGCTGTTGTGCTCAGGGGTGTCACGTTGAAGTTGTATTGATATATATTTTATTAATGCAAACATGTAATTCTCAAACTTGAGCTGATTGAGCAAAATAAATAAATTAACAGATTAATCACATCAGTCACAGGACGAGGTCAGAGTTTGGTCAAGCTGTCCACAATGAATGAATGCATTGGAATGATTGGAAAGACATCGTTGGCTGCAATTACCCTGGAGGGCGAGAGCGATCTGTTTTGCCTTGGATCAATCAATTTACTGTAGTCCAACTCTGTCTGAAGCCTACCTAATTCTGCTAATTTGACATTAAAAACAAGCAAACATATTTACTGTGTTGTACATATGTAAATATGTTGTACAGTACAACAATGCATTTATTTATCACATCCTTTAACGCTCTGACATTGCAGCAACATTTACGCAAACACATTTTATTATTTTGAATTGAATTCAGAATAACTTCCCACTGCTAACCTGCATTGTATACAGGCATGGTAATCTCTCAAGGACAGATTCCGAGCTGTGCTACTGAATCTGTCAGCAGGGCCATTCAGAATGTGTGATAGTTGGAATGAAAACATAGCCTATATTCCAAAAACCCGCCCTGCGGCACTGTTTAATGCAATTTATTTGTGCGTGTAAGTATTTTTTGTTGAATTACTGATGACAAAGTGAACAGTATGTATATCCATAAGAACATAAGCAAGCAGCACGATAGCAGACAATACACTATAGTTCTTTCTTAAATCATTGTATTATTATTATTTTCACAATTATATTACTTGATCCATCTTCTTCCTAAATACACTAGTTGAAGCTCGTCACATGAAACTCTACACCGTCCTATGCATACATCTGTTGCGTGAATTATCAAAACAATAGAAAGTATAGCCGGCGTATCTGTGTATCAGATTGTGAAAATAATAATAATAAAATGATTGAAAGAAAGAACTAGTGTATTGTCTGCTTGCTTATGTTATGGATATACAGTACATACTGTTGACTTTGTCATCAGTCATACAACGAAAAAAGAACACAAATAAATGACATTAAACAGTGCTGCAGGGCGGGTCTTGCCGCAACCACTGCGGTGTTTAGATATAGGCGAAAACATAGGCACCCCACAGGAAGTGGAGGGCTGAGGGTGGGCCAACATCCTGTTATACACATTCTATTGGAGCCTGCCCCCAGACGCAAATTCAAGGAAACATACAGCAGAGGGCGCTGTTTTTCCTTTGTTTTGCAGATGGGTTCCCAGATTGCAGGCATGGAGACAAAGTAGATACATACAGTATACTATAGAGTACAGTATGTATGCCACAAGGTTATAGGCTACTGGATCTTCACAAGAATGACGATGAAGATGAAGATGAATTATTAACAACCAGAGTGGAGTCTCCTCTCCTCGCCAGGCTGCCAGAGGAAGAGGGACATTAACCCATTTTGGGCGGGAACCCCTTTTGGTGAAAAATAGCAGATCTACAAGCTCATAGCGCGCCACCGAGTGGCGCGCTACGAGCTTGTAGGTCTGCTATTTTTGAAGAATCGTGAAAAGTGACATGAAAGTGTTTGAGAACACTGAGAAAACATAGCTTTTTCAAGAAAACAGTCAGGATTTAGAAGACATTTACAGAATCGTTCCCAGGTCAAAATGGGTTAAGGAAGAGGGGCATTAAGGAAGAGGGGGCAGAGGGAGTGAGAGTACAAAAACAAAACAAAAACGAAATAGTGGTGGAAATGAGAGAAGGTAGAGAGGATGAGTATAGGGTACTATTAAGGTATATACAATTGTATGTGTGAGTTGAGAGGTGTGATGTTTAACCAATGAAATGCCTCTACACGCTACGTCCTACTGGGGAAACTCCCCCCTGTCAAGAAGCGGCCTGCTCACTCCTCATGCAGTGAAGGAAGCATGAGCTCAGTTCGGGGCTCTCCCCAGGTTGGCAGAGGGAAAGTGAGTAGCGCCCAGGATTACACCTTAGGCAATTGGCACCGGGTGAAAAATTTAAAAAAATATAAAAATATAAAATAAAATAAAACATACTTTCTTGGATGGGAGAAAATGCTTTTGCTCAAACAGTTTTACACCACAACAAAATATTTTGGGTAAGGGTAATTTCCAGGAATTAAATGTTGCTGTACTACAGAGCAGTAGGACAGCATGTGTCCTATAAACGAGGCATTCTGAATTATAGGAGGCTGAATGATTGATGAGCGTTCGAACATAGCCTTTTGCTTTGCATATCTGAGCATCTCCCAGGAATATCATTCATAAAAAGGAGATGTTTTATGCATTCTATTTTAGCTTTTCAGAACTAAAGCATTTCTCAGCACTATCCCTAGACAGAGCACATTCATGTACATTCATGCGTGCGTGTGTGCATGCATCTGTGCAAATGTGCTAGTGAAAAGTAGTGTATTACGGTGTGTGTGTGTGTGTGTGTGTGTGTGTGTGTGTGTGTGTGTGTGTGTGTGTGTGTGTGTGTGTGTGAGAGACAGAGAGTGTGCCAACAACACATTAGTAGGAGGGTGTGTCAGTACAGTATACATGTATGTACAGTATGTAGTGTGTGAATGTAGACAGCACTATAATACAAGGCAAATGCATGTGCGCATGTGTTCAAGTATGTGTGTTTATGTGAGTGTCTGTGTGTGTGTGTGTGTGTGTGTGTGTGTGTGTGTGTGTGTGTGTGTGTGTGTGTGTGTGTGTGTGTGTGTGTGTGTGTGTGTGTGTCTGCGCGTGCGTCTGTGCAAGTGTGTGCATGCGCGTGTCTTCTCCAGAACAGAAAGGCCGGATCTGGCCATGCAGTGTTGCAAGGCTAATTTGGTTAGCGACCGGACGGACGGAAAGGAAATATTTCTCTTCTCCTGGGTCTGTTCTCTCCTCTCATCTTTTGTCTTGAGATAACGCCCTGCGCCTCTCCCTCATCTCCTCCTCCCTCTCTCTCTTTCTGTGCTCTCCTTCTCTCCATCCCTCCTTGTGTGGTCTCGGTTCTCAGACCTTCACCTCTCTCTTTCTTGTCCTCCCTCTCTTCCGTTCCTGGTGCTCCCTACCCCTCTCCTATTCCTTCCTTCCTTCCTTCCTTCCTTCTCCTCTCATTAATACTCTGCCCTTCTCTTCTCCTCTGTTGGAACCATAACTCCTTCCCCCCACCCCGTCCCATCCCTCCCCTTCTCCTTCTGTCAGCAGGACGACACAGAATCTGTGCAAGGATATAAGTGGTAGACAAAGGCAGGAAGGCAGGAAATTTCATTTAAAACGAATGGTCCAAAATACACAGGAAGAGGAGGATAGAGGAAAAATTGCCTCCATTCTCCAGAGAGCTACCGCACTTTCTCGCCCCCACCCCTACCACCCCAGACACTCGTCGTAACAGCAGGAGGGTTGACTATTGGCAGCTCTGAATGAGATCGTCTACATGGAAATAACCCTTAATGTTCATTTATCCATACCCTCTGAGAATGTACAACATGTCACCAAATGGACCCCCGCAGTTCACAGTGTGTGCATTGGACTATATTACAGTACGCTATACTGTATCCACTATGGTTGGAGAATGGCTGGAGAGGACTCGGCCCGTGATTGGCTGAGACACGGGGGCTCAAGTGAGCGTTTGGTTTGCTTGACGTGATAAAAAGGTTCTGTCCGCCGTGGCTTGTTTACTTGGAGCGGCACGCTCAAAGACGCACGCGGCCAACGGCTCCTCGCCACGGGCACTTAAGGGCAAGGCGAGCGAACCTCAAGCGCGCGCTGGTTTGGTCTCCACGCATGCTTTGTTGAGAGGTAGCAAAAA
>NC_136807.1:16206214-16356214 GCF_951216825.1 Electrona antarctica | reverse complement strand
AGGATGGCAACCGCAAGGTTCCCATTTCGAACCCGGGCTCCCCCAGAGTTAGTGTCAAAGTGTCCTTGAGCAAGACTCTGAACCCTGAATTGCTCCCGATGAGCTGGTTGGTGCCTTGCATGGTTTCCTCCGCCATCGGTGTATGAATGTGTGTGTGAATGGGTGAATGTGATGCACAATCTATGTAAAGGGCCTTGGATAAAGGCGCTATATAAATGCACCATTTACCATGGGGGAATTCTGTTTCAGCTTCACCCAGCTGTTGGCTGCTGAGATGGTCATCATGATGAGTGCTCAGGGGGGGCTGTTAGGGGTTAAGTGTCTTGCTCAGAGACACAGGAGGCGAACCGGTGACCTTCTGCATCACACAGCCTTTTCAAACACTGAGCTACGGTCGCCATACAGAGAGGGACAGACACACAGACAGACACACAGACAGACACACAGACACACAGACAGACACACAGACAGACAGACACACAGACACAGACAGAGAAAGCGAAAGGAGACGAGGAGACAGAGAAAAGGAGGGCGATATAATGATATCAAACTGATACCTGGCCAGCCTATTTGAATGATGCTGACTGTGTGTCACCCTATACGGTCTCAGAAACAGGGAGATGGGCGCACACACACACACACACACACACGCACACGCACACACACACACACACACACACACACACACACACACACAGTTCAGGCTTTTTTTTGTAAACGTGTCGGAACACTTGGATGAATGATGGTGGTTATCCGCGGTTAACCGTAGCATGATATCATATCAATATATCTACACAGTACAAGAATGTTGCAGTTCACATTACCACTTGCACGCAAGATGCAGTACAGTACACTGAAGAATCCTCAATTTCCGTTTAAATCCGAGTGTACATACGGTAACAAATGGATTGGGTTCACGAGTCCATTTACACTCTCAGAGCTAAATTAACACTCAGGATTTGTCCAGTGTATTTCAAAATGTAATGGGTGGGTTGCCATGGAATTTGCTGAGCGCCTCCCCAAGAACTCTAACAGTGATTTATACTTGGTTGCATGGCGTGTCATGCATTCAAAATAACAGATCTATATGCATATAGCTCACAAGACATCGTGGAATTCACCATTTGTCAGCCTTCTGATTGGTCCCTGACTGACCAACCAGCAGGCTCTTTCTGCCTTGTTCCGCCCTGGTTCCGCCTTGTTTATGTTGAATTTGCTAAAACATTATTTTTGGAAAAAACTAAAAACAAACATGATATGCCCAGTCACCATGCTGCACCTGTGATGTTCCTTTTTACTGACACCAAGTTTAAAATAAGAATTGAATGCACAGAATATCAATACAAAGCAACTGAACAACAAGATTTTTCAATGGTAGTGGATGGAGAGAAAGGATTTTTGTCCAACCACGAAACGGCAACCAATGGGTGCGAAAATGTGCACAACCACAGGCGGGACTTGACAAAGGGTGAATTGCGCTTCGATGTGCTGTGGATTTGTCAATGTCTGACCGTGGTTGTACTGACCAGATCCCAGTGTCCAGAACACTGGATGTACAGGTCGGCTTCTGGGTACAGTATGAATGTCTAACTCCATGTTGTAGATATTATATGGAAAGACAGTTTTGAGCTTTTCTTTTAGCGTGTTAACATGGCTTAACAATGAACTCAATAAGGATTTGTAATCAAAATCCAGATTGATGTTCTGATCAGCTGCCCTGATGATGAGAAAGTGTAGACAGAGCTGACGCACGCACGCACGCACGCACGCACGCACGCACGCACGCACGTGCACACACACACACACACACACACACACACACACACACACACACACACACACACACACACACACACACACACACACACAGGCTACTAAATATCACCCCGCATGAACCAGAAAGATTAATGAATTAGAGAAGGGGGAGGGGGCTGAGAGATAAGTAGTAACAACAGGAGAATACTGTCATTGAAGATAAAAATCACACTCGCGGGAGGCGTTTTTTCCGCACCCAGGCCTGCCCGGGACCGTAAGATGCGCCTCGCCAGCCCGGATTCCCCGTCCCGGTAAGACCCCCCCATTTGGGCGCCGTCGCTGTGGCCACCCCTCCAGAACATGGGAACTTGGGAAGCCATAGCGAACCAATCATAAAAAAGCCCTGGGGAAACGCCCACATTTTGAAGAGACGCCCTTTTTTCAAGAAGCGCAGGACTGGCTGTTACACCAGTCAAAAACAGAAACTGACGTATAAGACACGAGAAGAGAATTAAGAGAAAGTTAACAGAAATGAAACAGAAGTAGAGGTAGAGAGAGGATGAGGGGATGAGAGATGGATAACGGGGAGAGAGAGAGAGAGAGAGAGAGAGAGAGAGAGAGAGAGAGAGAGAGAGAGAGAGAGAGAGAGAGAGAGAGAGAGAGAGAGAGAGAGAGAGAGAGAGAGAGAGAGCAAAATACAGTTGAGTCATGACTAATAGAGACATATATGACAAAGGAGTGGGAAAGAGAGAGGATGAGAGAAAGAGGTAGAGAGAGAGAGAGAGAGAGAGAGAGGGGGGATGCAGGGGGAGAATAAAAGAAAAGTACAGCGGACGCATGACTAATAGAGATATGATGACACAATGAAGGGGGGGGGGGGGGGGGGGGGGTAGGGTGAGGGGTGGAGGAACCAGAGATATGATGACACAATGAACAGACAAGAGGGGGGGGGGGGGGGTGTAGGGTGAGGGGTGGAGGAACCAGAGAGGGATAAGCAGTATCACTTCATTCTATTCATCTACACAACTGACAGAAATTGACCTTGTCTTTACTCTTGATACAAGATAAGCCGACTGTGTGTGTGTGTGTGTGTGTGTGTGTGTGTGTGTGTGTGTGTGTGTGTGTGTGTGTGTGTGTGTGTGTGTGCGCACACGCATGCATGCGTGCCGTGTGTGTGACTGCCAGAATACTGTATTAAGTGCTGACTGACTCAAACTATGTTGGCAATCTTTAAAAGTTAAATAGCAAGGAAGTTTCGTTTATTAGCTATTGAGGGGAAAAAACTTTTGAAGCAATTTACTTTAAATGGATGCACTGGCAGAATACAGTATATTGATACTAAAATGATAACATACAATTATGCCATCAAAGTCATTACGACAATGTTACGAGAGAGAGAGAGAGAGAGAGAGAGAGAGAGAGAGAGAGAGAGAGAGAGAGAGAGAGAGAGAGAGAGAGAGAGAGAGAGAGAGAGAGAGAGAGAGAGAGAAGCAGGGACCCCCATTACATACAGGATATTGTTTTATAATCACCTCTTTTTTAAAGCTATCTCACCATATTTATCTGATTGTCTCATCAACATCTCAACATCTGTTGACCATTGAGAGATCTGAGACTAGCTTGAAGTATTCCACAGGTGTTTCTTTTAAGTGATGCAGACAGCCGGGCTTCATAGATTTGTTTAACAGCACTATGTTCAATGCTGTGTAGATGAAATGTTTTTGGTGTGTTTGCTTGTTCGGAAACAACCTTTTCTAATAATAATAATATGTTGGATTTATACCTGTATGTATATTCAGACATTTAAATTCTTGGAAAAAAAGCAAAGAAAAAAAAGCAAAGAAAGCAAAAGGTTCCTATCACACAAAGAAGTTGGCAGAATCCCTGAAGTAACTCCAATGTGTCACCCTGTTGAAAAGGACTAGACTGTACACATGACGGTTCAGGTACTGTTCTGATATGCATCATTAAATGTGATCCATGCTGGAGCAGGCTGATGAAGCGCTTTGATTGATACACTGTGCCGTTTCACTGGGATTCAACAGACCCATCTGTATTCAGCCTCTATCATCACCATCATCTCAGCTGGCTGGTGAATAAACCCACGCCTAACTAGACAGCACTCACATGGCACCTTAACACTCCGATTTCCCGAGGTTATTTAATCCATTAAATCATTTTATAGCAGCGGAGCACTTTTACAGACGGACCCGGATGTTATCCCGGATGTGGATGTAGCAGCTAAATGTAGCCAAAACACTCTAGAGCAACTCTAGGGAGGTAAGATTAAATCTACCGCGACTAGCGACTGGACCGCGGTGGGCCGTCTAACACAGGATCTTTTCTTAGAATTGGACTGGAGGATTTAGATTATTGTTACGCAACATCGAGTATTGCGCAACAGGCGCTCCTAGGCTGTGGAGCGATGTGATCGGTTTTCATATCAATAAACTTCGTCTTTTGGATAAAACTTTGTCGTGGGTGCTGGGTGTTACTAATAGAAAGGACGGTGAACTTCGTCCTGGGCGATTGGGGTGTTAACAGTGAACAGGTCCGGGTAGCATGGTGTGTGTGTGTGTGTCTGTGTGTGTGTGAGCGCGCGCACATGCATATGCAGCATTTGTAGCTAGAGGCTATGAGCACTCCATCTCTCAATAGAGCTCATTTAGTTTGTCCATCCAGGCACAGGGCTAGCCCAAGTGAACTCTGTCTGTCTGTCTGTCTGTCTGTCTGTCTGTCTGTCTGTCTGTCTGTCTGTCTGTCTGTCTGTCTGTCTGTCTGTCTGTCTGTCTGTCTGTCTTGGGATCAGAGTTGCGGATTGGGACCCTCCTGGCCTACAGTAGAATATTCCTTTAATAGGACCTAGCTCTCCCTTTGTTCTTCTCTCCATACATTGTATTAGCTGCCTGTTTGAATGCATCGATTGGCAGACTGACTGACTGGTTCTATAGCTGAATAACGGGCTATCGTACTTAACAATTGATTTCATTATTGACCACCACTGTGACAATCAGTCTGCCTAGTTAGTCAGTGAACTGGTCGACTGGTTTGCCTGACTGATTGTTTCATGTACTGCATGGGCTGCCTGCTTGGTTGGCTCTCCAACTGGCTGGCTAGTTACTGGTACTATAAGCTTACTAATACTTATTTAACAAATTGGTTACTTGATTAACTGGCCGACTGCATCTGCCTGGTTTTAATATTGACCACTGGGTGAAATATTTCACTCTAAGCAGATCATCATCAGCAGAGCATCAATCACATACGCACAAATGCACCACACATCACATACACACCACACACACACACATGCACACGCGTGCACACCTTGTGAGTCCATCGCAAGTGAAGATGGAAGTAGCGATCCCTGTCCAGCGAGGAGTCTGTCTGTGGCTATGGCTGCTGGTGACGGTGCCATTATAGATGACTGTGACGGCAGATTCTATACATAATATGGACATATCTTTCCGCAGCTTGGTGTGAGGCCTGCGTGGGGAGGTGGGGGGGGGGTGCTGAGTCGGTGTTACGGAGTGTTCACTGGCTCTGTGCCATCCGTCATTTGTGGCGTGTGCGTTGAGCCCGATTTATACTTAGCTGAGGGTGTCCTCCACTGACAATAGGCGACGTCCAAAGCTTGTAGATCTGCTATTTTCAGTGCACGACACAGGTGGGTGCACAACAGAGTATAAATCAGGCATTAGTACGTTGGGGAAATGAGTATGGGGAACACAGTCCATCAAGGCGTCTGATGTGGCAGCGATACCTCTCCAGGCTTCAGAAAAACCATAAAGCAGTGTTAACACGCACGCACGCACACACGCACGCACGCACGCACGCACGCACGCACGCACGCACGCACGCACGTCACAGAGAGCTTGGTAGACTGCGACTCTCCTTGAAGTTCTTCAATGGTCGTTTTCAAAGAGGCTAGAGGGCAGTTGTCGATTTGAGAGGGGTAGGAGATGATAATCTCTCTTGGGCAATGACTTCTGTTCGTTTGGTGTTAATCACAAGACCTTGCGAGTGCTATACACACAACCTCAGTGTACACACGTTCCTGTACACAGAAGGGTGACAAGTAGGGATCTCTCTCTCTCTCTCCTCTATTATTTAACAGTAGCGTTTACTTCCAGTCAGAGTTAATGTGATGTGACAGGCATGGAACTATCGCAATCACTTTTAATGCAGGCTGCAGGAGACCACTCAGGCATTACTAGCTGATTCAGAGTGGGTTGGTGTGTGTGTGTGTGTGTGTGTGTGTGTGTGTGTGTGTGTGTGTGTGTGTGTGTGTGTGTGTGTGTGTGTGTGTGTGTGTGTGTGTGTAAACATATAAAGTGCATACAGTACAAGCCAAGGTCACAAGGCATCACAGTGAGCTTGTAGGTCTGCTATTTTTTTTTAAATAAATCGGCTGCATAATTGCTAAAAATGATGTCAACTAATGGCCGTCTTCTGTCTTCGCAGAAGCAATATACACTATACACTATAAACTAAACCCAAAGCGTTTATTTCTAAACACTTATTTGTAACACTTTTTAAACGTGTCACAGTGTTTAGATTATAAACAGAAGAACATGTTTAATCGCCAGTAACACTTTTTAAACACATAAACGTGTTTAGCTTTTACAATCAAATTCAGTCATATAGGTGTTTAGAATTCGAACACTAGGTGTTCTCGTGAGGTGTTTGAGTGAACTCGTGTTCTACTGTATTTTATGAAAATGAATAAACATTTGGCATTTTATTATTACACACTGGTGTTTAGGTTTTAAACGCGTCACATGTTCCAGGGATTTATGTGTAGTGACTTTTTCCTTGCATTCAAGTAGGGCATACGAATGGACCTGTACTAGGGTCCGTTTTGTTACATGTGTACAATCATAGAGTTACATTAACACTGAGGATTTTACAGTGTAGACGAATAGCTCTAGCTAATGATTGACTCACATATAAAGCCATGGGAGTAGGGACTGTTAACAGTTCGATCTACAAACAGCTACCTAGGCTCTCCTCATAAATCGTGGTCTTTGAGCCAAGAGGAACAAGTTTACAGAGGAGACCAAAACATGTTTCTTGGTATCTGCAAGTCAGTTACTGAGTCTAACTGAAAGTGAGTAAACCAACCAACCAGCAAGCCACCATGCAACCCGTAAAGAAAGAAACCAGCAACACAAGCTTTGCTTTGATGCTTGACAGTGACTGCCGGGCCCGGCGGACCTTTGCTGCGTATCCTTTCTCTCTCCACTGTACTCTCGAATAAAGGCTGAAAGCCCCAAAAATATGTTACAAAAATAAACCAGTATAGAACTATCACTATCCAATAAGTCAGACAATCAGAAAGTCTGACGGTCCATCAGTCACCAGAGCTCCGACATTTAACCAGTTAGTCAGTGGCTGTGCAGTGTGTGCACCATCCATTCACACACAGCATTCATTCAGTCCATGTTTCATTCATGTTCAGTTATACACTTCAGTTCAGGATTAACCATTTACCATTTATTACAATGATATTGCATTCAGATTGGCGGTGTGACTCTGCTCCGTGATATTACACTACAGATTACCAGTGCAAGCATGACACAGAAGCAGATCATAATATATTATATATTATAGTTATTACATGAACATATACATTGAACCTTTCAATTGCATGAGTTAAAATACCATAGAACAATCCATATAGAATCACAGTACAATCACAGAATCATCCATAAGAACTAAATGCCACAGGGAGGAGGCCGGGGAGGACGAGGGAATTTGAACTCTGACAGCTGTACAACAAGCTGTGACAGCTAAGCACGTAGAATTAACAGTGAATAGAGGACTGCTTGTCTGCTTAAATGGACCGCCTGAGTTGCACTGTGGGTATGAGGGCGTGTGTGAGTTAGCTTACAGCGAATGAGAATGAAGTGAGGTTGAACGTGGAGAGACATACTGACTTGTGGGTATATGAATGAATTAACTTGTTACTGAATGAATGGGGGAGAGTGAACTAGCAATATACAACTCCTTCCTTCTGTGCCTACCTGATATCACTACGCTTGATATCTACAAGCTCACAACACCTCACATTGGTGTCACGCCTTCTGAGCTTGTAGTCTTGTAGATCGCTATTAATGAACATTTTTGAAAAATGTTGCATGCACAAAATCAGGTTTAAAGTTGTTAACCCATTAAGACCTGAGTACGATTCTACAAATGCTTTCTAAATCAGTGCTTCTCACACTTTCAAGATTTTTCTAAAATGATTTAAAAAAATGGCAGATGTACAAGCTGTGATCTTATATATCTGCTATTTTTTGCAAAAATCATAAAAACCGATGCACAATAATCTTACAAATTGAATTTGGTTAGCCCCCTGGCGGCTAACCAGTCAACAAATTAGTGAGGTAGTCAGCTTGCCAAACAGCCCGTGCTCAGTCAACCAGTGGGTGGGTCATTGGGTCCTTCTCTGACAGCTAGCAGGAGCAGGGTTGCTGGAGATTAGCGAGTGTCCAACACTCCTATACCCCTGCCTAATCCAGTCAGCCACAAATCTGCCACAAGTATGACGATTAACCCCTTTTCCCCAGCAGGAAGCAATCCCAGGAACACACAGCGGGGATTAGCGAAGGCAAAGGTCACTGTGGGACCAAACTAGTTTCACCCTGCATACAATACAGCACCATGCAGCAGCACCGAGGGGCTCTACTAGTTTCACCCTGCATACAATACAGCACCATGCAGCAGCACCGAGGGGCTCTACTAGTTTCACCCTGCATACAATACAGCACCATGCAGCAGCACCGAGGGGCTCCACTAGTTTCACCCTGCATACAGCACCATGCAGCAGCACCGAGGGGCTCCACTAGTTTCACCCTGCATACAGCACCATGCAGCAGCACCGAGGGGCTCTACTAGTTTCACCCTGCATACAATACAGCACCATGCAGCAGCACCGAGGGGCTCTGCTAGTTTCACCCTGCATACAATACAGCACCATGCAGCAGCACCGAGGGGCTCTGCTAGTTTCACCCTGCATACAATACAGCACCATGCAGCAGCACAGAGGGGCTATACTAGTTTCACCCTGCATACAATACAGCACCATGCAGCAGCACCGAGGGGCTCTACTAGTTTAACCCTGCATACAATACAGCACCATGCAGCAGCACCGAGGGGCTCTACTAGTTTAACCCTGCATACAATACAGCACCATGCAGCAGCACCGAGGGGCTCTACTAGTTTAACCCTGCATACAATACAGCACCATGCAGCAGCACCGAGGGGCTATACTAGTTTCACCCTGCATACAATACAGCACCATGCAGCAGCACCGAGGGGCTCCACCCTGCATACAGCACCATGCAGCAGCACCGAGGGGCTCCACCCTGCATACAGCACCATACAGCAGCACCGAGGGGCTCCACCCTGCATACAGCACCATGCAGCAGCACTGAGGGGCTCCACTAGTTTCACCCTGCATACAGCACCATACAGCACCATACAGCACCATACAGCACCATACAGCAGCACCGAGGGGCTCCACCCTGCATACAGCACCATGCAGCAGCACTGAGGGGCTCCACTAGTTTCACCCTGCATACAGCACCATACAGCAGCACTGAGGGGCTCTACTAGTTTCACCCTGCATACAATACAGCACCATGCAGCAGCACTGAGGGGCTCCACTAGTTTCACCCTGCATACAATACAGCACCATACAGCAGCACCGAGGGGCTCCACCCTGCATACAGCACCATACAGCAGCACCGAGGTGCTCCACCCTGCATACAGCACCATACAGCACCATGCAGCAGCACCGAGGGGCTCCACCCTGCATACAGCACCATACAGCACCATACAGCAGCACCGAGGGGCTCCACTAGTTTCACCCTGCATACAGCACCATACAGCAGCACCGAGGGGCTCCACCCTGCATACAGCACCATACAGCAGCACCGAGGGGCTCCACCCTGCATACAGCACCATACAGCAGCACCGAGGTGCTCCACCCTGCATACAGCACCATGCAGCAGCACCGAGGGGCTCCACCCTGCATACAGCACCATACAGCACCATACAGCAGCACCGAGGGGCTCCACTAGTTTCACCCTGCATACAGCACCATGCAGCAGCACCGAGGGGCTCCACCCTGCATACAGCACCATACAGCAGCACCGAGGGGCTCCACCCTGCATACAGCACCATACAGCAGCACCGAGGTGCTCCACCCTGCATACAGCACCATGCAGCAGCACCGAGGGGCTCCACCCTGCATACAGCACCATACAGCACCATACAGCAGCACCGAGGGGCTCCACCCTGCATACAGCACCATGCAGCAGCACCGAGGGGCTCCACCCTGCATACAGCACCATGCAGCACCATACAGCAGCACCGAGGTGCTCCACCCTGCATACAGCACCATGCAGCAGCACCGAGGGGCTCCACCCTGCATACAGCACCATGCAGCACCATACAGCAGCACCGAGGGGCTCCACCCTGCATACAGCACCATACAGCACCATACAGCACCATACAGCACCATAGACGCCTTATCAGACGACGTCACACTGATAAGAAACAGCATGCGCGCGCATAAAGGCAGCAGAAGAACACCACCTCTCATAAGATGCAATGGAAAAGTTCTAACTGCACTCACGTGTAAAAAATGCCCCATCAAACTTTCAGATGCTGTTTTTCTCCCAGTGTGGAGGAAGAATGATTAGGATTTTTATTGTGATCTCTCGCCCTTGACATATATAATCCTTGGTTTCTGTTGTGTTTGAACAATAATAGCAATTCAAAACAGTTGTCCTCAAAACCACACCTCCAGTCGCTGTCATAAGAACGGGAGGTGCGCTCATGATCACGGCAGCAGAGCCTGTTTGTGCACGGCTGCACGCGCAGGGCTCCACCCTGCATATAGCACCATACAGCAGCACCGAGGGGCTCCACAGAGAGGACAATGTGATTGTGAAAACTAATTCTAGTCAATTCCTTCTACAAACTGTAGCCTACGTCCGAGATTCCTCGCTCCGTTTTCTGTATTCATTCATCGGTGGTAATGAAGAAAAGCCACAACTGCTAGAAAACACAGCAACATTAAAAGGAAGTCTATACTAAATGATCCATTAATCAGAGTAAATAATACGGATGAGAACAATTACATAGAATCACGCAGGTCAATGTAAATAAGGACTAGAGACAGCGTGTGAACATCCATCAAACAACTTACAACTGTGGGTGACCACAACCACAACTACATTTATCCTGCTGACTGCACATACTAGTTTGCCATAAACAGTAAAATACTTATATTTAGCCATATGTGACTCAGAGTGTACAAATGGAACCAAGTGGAGCCTTACAGTCCATTTCATTCCATTTGTACATGCTCAGAGTTAAATTAACGTGGCGTGTTTATCACCTAAAGTCAGCGGTAGTGCAACTCAGTGAAACTCTTACTTATAGACAACACTACCTAAGGGGACAGCTGTAATGACACTATAATGACACAGGAGCCTCTTGTTGCCAGGAAACATTTGAATTGATTTTTGATACCGTGACTCATTATGAGTGCTGCTCGTTGCTGGAAGCGCTCTGTGCCGTTCCCAAATTCCATTTGGATCTGTTGTTGAGAGGAAGAGTTTTAATGATAAGCGCAGACTATAGGACAGAACGCGGTCCTACTGAGTTGCAGTCGGGGATGGAACCAGAGACCTTCTTGTTACAGGACAGATACAGAGAATATACGTTTCCATTAAGTATACCCTTATGACGTTTCAAATGAAGTGATATAGATAAAATTCAAAATATTATCAAAGTATTCTGTGGCACCCCTGGACTTGCGTGACGCACCCTCCTTTGAGAAACCCTGGTCTATGCGACTCCCCCTCTGTCCCCCCACCACTCCTTTGCGTGACGCACCCTCCTTTGAGAAACCCTGGTCTATGCGACTCCCCCTCTGTCCCCCCACCACTCCTAAACCCTGGTCTATGCGACTCCCCCTCTGTCCCCCCACCACTCCTAACAGAAACCCTGGTCTATGCGACTCCCCCTCTGTCCCCCCACCACTCCTAACAGAAACCCTGGTCTATGCGACTCCCCCTCTGTCCCCCCACCACTCCTAACAGAAACCCTGGTCTATGCGACTCCCCCTCTGTCCCCCCACCACTCCTAAACCCTGGTCTATGCGACTCCCCCTCTGTCCCCCCACCACTCCTAAACCCTGGTCTATGCGACTCCCCCTCTGTCCCCCCACCACTCCTAAACCCTGGTCTATGCGACTCCCCCTCTGTCCCCCCACCACTCCTAACAGACAATTGGCTCTTATACAGCGCCTGGCTCCTGGCCGGACCGAATAAGTGAGCCATCATGTTCAACAGATTGACTTGTCTGTCTGTGAGTTGCCTGCCTCCCAAATGACCAGAGCTGACTATCAGTCTGTCATATTATGTGTCAGAGAGAGCGAGAGTTAGAAAGAGAGAGGGGGGGTAGAGAGAGACAGACAGACAGACAGACAGACAGACACACAGGAGGGAGAGAGGGAGGGAGTTACAGCACAGACATAGTGATATTCACTGTAAGGAAGACAGGGAAAGACTGACAGCAAGCCAGAGAGACATAGAGAAAGTACACACTCAGAAAAGTAGAGGACAATGGGGGAGGAGGAGTGCGTGACTTGAGGGAGATGAGAGAAGTCATAGAGAGAAGTCGTAGAAGAGCAGAGCTTTGCTCCAGTATTACAAAGCACATCTCTGTTGGGACACTGTGGTTCCGCTGGCTGAGCACTGCGCGCACGCGCACGCACACGCACACGCACACACACACACACACACACACACACACACACACACACACACACACACACACACACACGATGCCTGCCAGGCAATGGCATTACTATAGTCTACCAGAGCATGGTCATGGTGATTAGTTGTCATGCAGGGTGTCGCCAGAGTAGTTGAAGTGAAACTTTTTTTTGATTGTTTTTATAATTAAAATGTATTTATTGCGTGAAAGATTTGGGAGATTCTTTAGGACACAAAAAATAGACAAAAAACATCACGTCATACAGTAATGTGTAGATGAAACATACAGCACATAGTATCGTTTTCTTATTCAATCTTGTTTTAAGAGTGAAGAGGTAAAAATACATTTTGAAATAGGCATTTCAATATTTTATAAAAGCAGGCTACTAAGATCACCTATAGGCTAAATAAAAGACCAATGGAACAAAAATACGAATTATTAACATGTTTACATTATTGGTGTAGTAAAGATGTGATAGATTTACTACGGCTTAAGTGGAAAGCTTACGCACCAGCAACAAATTGATATTTGGAGTAAGCCCATTAATAAATTGATTATTACACTAAACCTGCAGTACAATCTGACATTACTGGCCCACAATACACTTACAGCAGATAGTAAGTGGACCTTTAAGGCAACTGGAAAGAACAATTGGTTTGTATTTGGGATTATGGCGTCACCTTTGATACCGAGGTGGATTAGCCCTGTTCCTCATCTTAATCCCATGGAAGGCAGGTGATGAACCAGCCAATATAGAAGGCAGAGTTGACCAAATAAAATGTAAATCTAATGCCATGTCCATAGCAACAACAATCACACCCGTGTAAAGTGAGGGGCGCTAATATATTAAAGTCTAACTCATGTTGCTATGATTAGGTGATGTAATGGTGATGTAAAACGAACATGGACAAAACAAACATTAAATTATCTTTATTGTCAATGGCATTTAATGTTTGTGTTAGGGACAAGATGATGTAAATTTCCCTTCATTGTCAATGGCGTTTTTAATGTTTGTTTAAGGAAAAACAAACATTAAACCTGTATAGGCCCCTCAACAACATCACTCATGCAGCCAAGTGCTGTCCATAAGACTCTCCCACTGCGATGTCTTAGACCATCTCTGAGCCTTGCACTGTGATGCTGGCTGTTGGGACATCTGTGTCATTTTTGAGGATCCACATGTCAAGATGGCTGACATCTTCCACGCCTGGGTCCCACGGCTCCATCAGTCTTGGCTTCCTGTTTCTTTTTGCGTTCCAAAAGTCTGCTTTCGGGCTGACCAACTAAACCTATTTTCAACCTAAATCGCATTGTTCTGTACTGCTGCTGCTACCCTGAACAGAGGTGCCTCACAAAATATATCTTGTATCTCAAAGGAATTTTCACCTGCATAAATAAAAGTAAAATAACATCGTTCTCTTATGAGATTACAGTGAAAAATTATGACGGTAAAACGCATAATTTCACATAAATGAGCATACAGAATGAATGTCGATATGTCAGCCAAACCGACAATTTTCTGTCTTTAATCATTTTTCCTTCTTTTTTTTTTACACTTGCTGTGAGGTCGCATGAAGAGGCACTGTGTGAGGCCCAGCCTGCTTATAACTTCACTTTGGCTTTGCTAAAAGCTGTGAGAGAAGCTGGTTTTGATGTGTCAAGACTTCCGCACGTGAGCAGAATGCTGGCCAGAGGGAATAGGGCTTGTTGATGAGACTGAGGCAGGGAAATTCATACATCAAAGCCTCACATCTCAGTGTACATGATAATGAATATCAGCTGAATAACTCAGTCATAAATCGTGTTGCCATGTCCTCACAGATCTGCAGGAGACTTTGGAATGAGTGTCGGCTGATAAAAAATGAAACAGAAACCAAATTTAATGTCACCATCCTTTCTCGTTGTTCTGCCAGCCAAACAGATTGTTGGCCTAGATTAGGACTAATTGATTGGTTACCTGCCAAAATAGCTGGCAGAGTTGACCAAAAGCAGCCATGGCCAAAATCCAAATTAATATTCTACAAGCAGGGATAAACCATATCCTCACCGGTGATACATTTGACTGACTCGAGGGCAGATATCAAAAGCAGAAGCATGGATCCCCCACACCGCACACACACCATTTGAACCCTATTTTTACTAACTGCACTTGAATATACTGTATGTACTGTTGTACGTATGAATACCAATATGAATTTGACTGTATTACAACTGAATGTAATGTAGAATGACATACACTACATTATGTTAAATCCAGTGATACTGAGCTCAAGGAAAAGGTCCCTAAGGGGACAATACATTATTGTATTGTATTGCATCGTGCTTTGTACACTGAACTGGTTCAAAACATCTTCAGCTTGTTACTTAACTTCTCACCCGCTAGCCTAGATTTCCACTGTTAAATCTCTCACATCAGAGGGTCCCACTGGCTTAGTCAATTTGTTTACATTTACAAGTGTTCACTGTTTGACCCATCCTCGTTTTCTGCCCCCACTATTAAGGCTAGGGCACTGCACAATCCCCTGAGGCAATGCAAATCAAACACTGAGCTAACGCGCAGCAGGCAGGACTAATCAAGCCCTGAGCACATGGGAACTTCCCGCCGTGCAGAGAATACCCCTGTACATGAAAAGGCAGCGCTACTAGAGCGCCATGTGCTAATTAAGCACCGTTAAAGGCCACCTCTCTGTATTCTGTTGACACTGCTCATCAAGCAGAGCCCATTGGATCTACTGAACTATCCATGACCAATACTTATGAGCTACACAGTTCCTATCTGTGAGTGTGAGAATAGACTAGGCTAGAGAGCGAAGCACAGGGTTTAGTGTTTATATTCCAACTAAGTCCATCCATACTCATGGGTGCAGCAATACAAGTCGAGTTAGAAGTTGAGTGAGTTCATCACTGATTGAGCCTGAGGAGGAGCTCCCCTGGAGGAGCGGGCATTGTGGGCATTCAGGTGGCCACACTGTTTAGGTGCACACTCTTCCTGTTACCGTGACAAATTTAAAGGGCTTAATCCATTTTGGGCGGGAACCCCTTTTGGTGTTAGCATCATGTTATGCTTTAGCTATTGAAAAATAGCAGATCTACAAGCTCATAGCGCGCCACCGAGTGGCGCGCTATGAACTTGTAGGTCTGCTATTTTTGAAAAATCGAAGAACGACTGACATAGAAACAGCTTTTTCAGAAAACTGTCAGGATGTAGAAGACATTTTTAGAATCTGATCTCAGGTCAAAATGGGTTGATAATAAGTGATAAAAACCAGGAAAACACAAAATGGCAAAACCCCAGATGAGATCTAGTCTCATATCTCGGTATTGATATATTGATAAATTGCCCAGCCCTACTGTCAGAGTTCAATTAACACTGAGGATTGTGCTGTATACACACCATGCAGGGCAACAGTGTGTGTGGAGCTCAGATGGACAGGTATCAGACAGATCGTTGCAGTTCAAACATGACAAGCCAGTACATCTGCACTGCACCCAATAACCCACAGCTCTCCACAAAGGTACAGTTACACAAAGGCTCTGTGACTCACTGAAGAACACACTGAATCCCCTTTCAGAGGGCCATTGAGGGAGAGTCTTGACAGCATCATTGTTAGAGCGAGATTGGAGCACTTTCAGTGCAGGGCTTTGAATGAAGCGTGTGAGACAGCGTGCCAGCAGGGCGATTTGGAAGAAAACAGTCACACATCCATTCTACTGGATATACATACATGTCATATAGACATGTGTTAAAGCAAGAGAAAACATGATTGGACCTTGACAACTTATAGATAGATAGATAGATAAATAGATAGAGTATAGACTAATCGATAAGACAGAAATAATAGCAATAAACCAACAAGGGAGTGGAAGAAGAACAGAAAAACACAGAAGTAATAAGCCAAGCCTCGCCCAAGGACACACCAGAAAGAGAGAGAGATTGAGGAACATATACTGTACACTACAGTGAGGGGGAGATGAAAAGAGACCCACCCAACCCATCCAGAAAGAGAGACACACCCCTACAGAGAGAGGAAGAGGACGAAGAGGGGAAAGGGGATTAGTAGGCAGGTCTCTACCCTCCCCTCCTCTCTCTCCCTCATCCCTTCCTCCCTCCTTCCCTCCCCCTCATCCTCCCCAGCGCTCCTGCTGATCGCAGGGCCAGGTCAGAGGAAAAGTGATGTTATTTTGGAGCTGAGCAGAGTGGGAGCTAAGCAGGCCCTAACTTAAGGCTTTATCCCCTCGAAGAGAAGCTCTTCTCCTCCCCTTTCTGTCCCGTAGCAGAAGGTTGGTGTGTGTGTGTGTGTGTGTGTGTGTGTGTGTGTGTGTGTGTGTGTGTGTGTGTGTGTGTGTGTGTGTGTGTGTGTGTGTGTGTGTGTGTTAAAGAACCATTTCAAAGACCTTAACCCCTTAGATGCCGGAGACTACAGTGGCATGCTGCTGCACCCTGCATTCCCTGTGGAATTTGGCCTTGACAGACGGCATGTTGAAAGGAAAGATTCTCCTGAACTACCTTGAATACAGCAAAGGCTAATTTATACTTCTCACACCAAAAATAGCCAATCTACAAGCTCTCAACGCAGGCTACACTGTGAGCTTGTAGATCGGCTTGTAGATGTGATCAGGCTTGTAGACGTGAGCATGTAGATTTTCTGAGCACAAACAAGTAGGCTATGATGAATCAGGCTTAATAACTAGAAAGAGAAAGGTGTGCTCAGTGAAACACTTATCTATGCCAGGCCGGGTGTACTGTAACTCCATATTTGTGCAAATCAATGACATCAGCCATCTATGACATATACAGTACTATGATGAATGACTCCAAGTTAATAAAATGTAACATTTCAAAAGATGTAAAAAAAAAAAAAAGTGAAACAAATGCATGGGCTTTGCTGGCATGCAGAAAACATTTGATCTGACCAGTGGTTTGTGAGATTGAGTCCCGGATGGACAGACAAACTGTCAATATAATCAATACACGGTCCGTCTAGAGGTGTGCATAGTTGAGCCATGTGGCCTTTCATCCGGGGTGTCTGGCAATGTTTATCTGTTTGAAGGTCAAATATTATAAAACATCAACTCACATTATCTTACACAACGTGATGATTTTTGCACAGCAGGACGCCATCATACTGTACGTCTACATACAAAACACGTTTAAGATGAATAGTTCAGAAGTTATGTAGAATGTGTAGGTGAATTGATTTTGACCTTTGGCCACCAACTTGTACCATAAATCGTCAGATATTGAGTTAAGTATTGTGATTTGTTGAAGATACAGTCTATAGAGTGACGGTAGACAGGCTGACATTACATACAGTCATCCAATACCTCCACAGCTCAACTAATAGGGCTTCGGACCGCCGTTAATAAATCGCTGAGACAAATGAGGAACAAGAACACAATTATGTCACTGTTATGCACCTGTACACGACACAAGATGTAACATAATATAATGGTGTCGTAAGGAAACCTTGAACCTAATGTGTTATACAGCTTTTGGAAATAGCATAACAGGCAATGCTGTGGGGGAGAGCAGAAAAAACAAGAAAAGCTCCACTACAAATGAATAGGAGAAGTACTGTATATTTAGCATGTAGTAATTGAAGCGTACGACTTTCTCAGAAACATGCGGGACCTCGTGTTGGGATCCTAGCAGGTGTATACTGTTACTGTACGTACAGTAAGAACTTTATAATGTCACATTTACTCACTACAACTCTACTGGATTGGAGACAAGTAACGCTGGATAGTTTACACCCGGACCAAAGAAACAAGTTGCAATGCATTTAATTATAGCCTCCAATCATTTCCCAAATGAACCGATGTGTGAACATTATAAGAAATTAAGCTCAATCCACTGAATTCACCACCCAGTCGTGTCACATTGAGCTTTAAGTTCAAACCGTTGACCCCACAAAACAAGCACTAACTGTTAACCACTCAACCATGGAAACTGAGATGATGAGTGTCAATGTCCACAGACAGATGTCTCATACTTGTGGGACTGGGGTACAAAGATTTCAATTATGACACCACACACACACACACACACACACACACACACACACACACACACACACACACACACACACACACACACACACACACACACACACACACACACACACACACACACACACACACACACACACACACACACACACACACACACACACACACACTTTAAACTTTGACCTGCTCCACAGTCCACAGTAAACCTTAACCACTCCACCATAAAACGCTGTCTTAGTACAATGTCTGATAATGTGTGTAGCTATACTAGTGCTTTGCTTACACTGTAGCTATAGGCTGTATTAGTCAAATAATGAGCCATTGACATTCATTTTGTTTACATTAGCTTCATGTTTCTACCCATTATCTAGGCAGAATTACAATCCTTGTGTTAGAGAATGTAATTTAATACAAACAAATAGCCTACCCTACATGGCCTGCCCTACACCTTTGATGAGATACCTAACCTCAGTGTCCCCATTCCCTGGCAACCAGCACAATTAAAAATACATTCAAAATAAATCACAACTTTTGAAATCTGTTCAATCACACCGTCAAATAATCTGTTAAATTATCAATTTTAACTCAATCAAACGGACCGCAAATTGTACAGTGCGGGAGGAGGAGGCGTGAGGGGCAATGTGGCAGCGTGTGTGTGCCACATTGAAAGTGTGCGGGAGGGAGCGTGGTCATTCCGCAGCACCCCCACCCCCGTGGAGACAGAACAATGTGACAGTCACAGATAGGCACACTGGCCCACTGCACTCTGCAATTACACACAGTCAGCTATACGCTCTCGTGAATAATACATATTAATTATAATAATAAATTAAATTAAATAAATGATCAGGGCTGCCAAATGTGCCAATGCCACAAGATAGACCACTAATAGCTACTCACTGCCTAGTTGTAATATGTTGTATAGTCACAAATAATTCATAGCCGAGGACTAGCCTACTATTCCACACTTTTACAACAACGCGCCTCAGTTGGACCGGACAGGCAGTAATGCCCTCCCGATAGGACTCGTAGCCTACTGTACGCCTGTAAGCATAACAGCATGACAACAACTAAACATCCTAAGTAACTTCACTCTCTATCGCTTTACGGTGACGACAAGAAGTGCGAAATGTTACTTATTTTAGATAAACGTGCGATATTTCCCGACCCGACCGGATGAATTGGCATCGATAATAATAATCAGAGCGCTTCATCAATACTGCAGCCAATATACACCTCGCAAATTGTGTGACCGCAGGAAAATGCAGGATCGCCAATTCAACGCATGCAGAGCCTCGTCGCTTCTCCCTGTTGTCATTTAAAGAGCAGGGGAAAGAAATGGGCTGCTATAAGCGCACACACGCACAAACAACTCGCTCCAAATTAAAAACATAACCCTTTCCTGTACAGATTGACGAAACATAAATAAAAAAACACCTTACCTTCACTCCAACAAGATTTCAAACATGAATGTCGATCGCTCCTCGTTTCTAAAACATGCAACCTCCGGGGTTTATTTGATTTTATGTCTCGTTTCTGCTGTGTAATTGTATTTATTTATTATTTATTTGTGAAAGGACAATATATCCTGCTGTAAGGGGAGGGAGCGCCAGCGCACAGCAGGACCCCTCAAGATTCTCTCTGGCAACCAGCCCCAAAGACGGGGGCGGGGCCACGGGCGATGACGTCACACCCAGTGAGTATGGTGTGTGTGTGTGTGTGTGTACTGTGTGTGTACTGTGTGTGTGTGTGTGTGTGTGTGTGTGTGTGTGTGTGTGTGTGTGTGTGTGTGTGTGTGTGTGTGTGTGTGTGTGTGTGTGTGTGTGAGAGAGAGAGAGAGAGAGAAAGAGAGGGCATGTCACAGGGCCCATGACGTCACACCCCATGTAATGAGTGTAGCCTATTTAAGGGAGTGAGAGAATGACATAATTAAGAGTGAGAGAAACGATAGAATTGAGAGTGAGAGAGTTCGAGATATGAAACCCATTGGGAATCCAAAGTACTTTGACAAACGAACACCAGAGAACCCACGGTATAAACATGTTAAAGCGAGACTGGACACAGGATGCAGTCTATCAAAGTATCTGGAAAGGGTGGCAGAGACCCAGAAACATTACAGGTACCGCAATAATGAGCCCTTCAAACGCCTAAAGGTGCCATTTCTTGCACAGTTGCTACTCCAGGTAGCGTCTTTAGCGGAGCTAAATGAAGATGTGGATGGTGACGAACCACTCAGGCAGGAGGCTGAGACACCCGCTCCCTATCTGGGTGACAGCACAGACGCAAAGACACGCGACAGCACGGACACACAGTCTGTGATGTCAGAGGCAGAGGTGGCGGCAGAGGAAACGGCAAAGGCCAAAGCAAAGGCAGACACACAGCGCATGTTTGAGCTGACCATGCCCAAACCGTCTCCCATGCCGCCACTGCCTCCAGAGAACAGCAGAAGGGAGCCCGGATACTCCTGCAACTACTCTACGAGGTCCACACTGCTGAGCGTTATAAGTGGAGTGGGAGAGCTGGACATGAACAAGAACAGGAACAAGAACTGGAACAGTCAGACGCACCCTTCGGACATGAATAGTCAGGCGCACCACCAGCCCCCGCTGAACAGCAACATTCAGACACCGGACAGAAACACCAGTCAGACGCACCTGCTGCCGGACAAAAGTTCACGTCAGACACTAGTGACTGCCGCCACCACTCCACTGCTGATCGACGGCCTCCTGCCACCATCTGCAGCATTGAACGTTCTCAGAGGAGTGGGAGAGCTGGACGCGGACAGGAGTGGTCCGATGCCAGTGACTATCAAAACTCCGCGGCCGTACGACATCTACCCCGACTGCCCCTACCTGCTGCTGGATGTGCGGGACCAAGAGCAGTATGATCGGTGCCACATCATCGGTGCAAACAATTACCCCCTCACCAATCTCTTAACCCATCACATAAACACCACGGAAATGCGTGCTTTTAAAAACGCAGAAGAGAAGATCATCATTGTGTACGACGAGGATGAGATTCTAGCCAGGCAAGCGGGCAAATTAATTTGCGAGCGCGGATTCGAGAATGTCTACATGCTCTCCGGAGGTCTCAAGTTGCTTGCTCAGAAATTTCCGGAAGGGATGACAACGGGCTCCTTCCCAGTCTCGTACCAGCCCTCTCCCACGTTGGCTGGGGGGAGGAGGCGCCCGGTAGAGTCGGCACCGCAGCCGGAGCCGCAGGTCATCATGGCGGACAGGAGGTGCAGGCTCACCGCAGATGAGCGGGCCAAGATCCAGCAACAGCTGGATGAGTTTTACCAAGGCAGTGAGTCCGACAGTCGCTTGTCTAGCCGACTGTCCATCAACAGTGTCCAGTCCAACATGTCCGGCAGCAGTAGCAGTAGTAGACAGAGCATGGCCATGGCCAGGAAAGAGGCTACCAGGGCGCAGAGCTGCAGACCCTGGAGGTAACCTACCTCACGCCGAGTGATGTGGACACACCAAACTGTTCCAATTAGTGCATTATTCTGATGACAGATGCCAGATTGATAAGTAGTGTAACAGTAGCTACATGTACACGAAGTGAGGCAAGTTTTCATTCATTTTCCGTGTTAGCAGGCGGGGTAATACCACAAAAGGGTCAAACTATGAAATATTGTATATTGATTAACTTAAACTAGTAGATATAAAATTATTTGAGCAACTTGTATGGCCTATTTCTCATGTAAAATGTTATCAGAAAGTGTTTTTGTTGAACTGTATATATATTATATAGGGGGCTCAGTTAAAATGTTAAACTAAATAAATGTAACTTTTTGTTCTTTATTTTAGGTGACAGCCACAGTGAGAGAGAGGAAAGGCAGCAGGAGAGAGACCGCCGCCACACTGCAGGAAGGATGCCCTTGTTGCCTGCGCTCCCAGCAGACGAGGCCCTGGCGCACCCCGCCTAAATGTAAGTAATGTAAATTATGATACATGCAAGCAAACTGCAGACTGGATGGACTTGTGCAAGACTCCGAGTTACTCTATCTTCCTTTATTAAGCTTCTGTTGTGGGTGGAAATGGTGGGAGTGACTCATGGGTTGTTTGATCAGGTGTTTCTGATTGTCTTATTGTGCTCTCTTCAGCATGGTGCAATAGACACAATGTCAGCAGAGGGAGAACGTGATGGCTTAGTGGTGCAAGGTTTTAAAGCAGAGGTATTATGCTGCTAAACTTATAATATATGTCTTTCACGTACAGTTTCTTTTCAATTTAGCACCTTATATTCATGGCACTACATTTTAGCATAACAGTATGTTAGGGCTCTACTATTACTAAGGATTTGTATCATTGTAATGATCATTGTAATGATTATTACTAGTTATTATTATTACTGTAAGATGATGATGGTGACCACAAGATTCACATGACATGAACATACAGAGTTGAAAGCATAGATTAAATCTCATCGTTATTTTCTTCACCATAGACTTTGGATCTACAGTATGATGTGGTATTATGCTGTTTGTCTTTTAAAGTATAATATTTTTTAAGTGCATGCTTAATTTGATAAGACAGTGGCGAGAAACTGGGAAAAGTGAGAGGCTAGGCATGAATCTGAGTGGTGTGGGACTCAAACGGGACTACTGTGATGCGATCTGACATCACAGAACAATGTAATGATCATTGATTGTTGAAACTCATGTTTTGATAGACGGTGAAATTTGAATGTATTGTGTTCTATCTATCTATCTATCTATCTATCTATCTATCTATCTATCTATCTATCTATCTATCTCTATCCATCCATCCACCCCCTCTTGTTCCTCTCAAATCTGCTCCATCCATCCATCTATCACAGCTCTCAGTATATCCTATGGGATCCCGCAATGGGATCTCACAATGCAAATTAAAGAAATAGGGAGTCCCTTTACTAGGAATAAATTAACTCATGTCTTCATAAATTGCCCACTTCACTAGCCATGTGTACAACATAAACTAACCGAGGGTTTTCATGGAATATGGCTGCGAACTGTTATTATTGCTATTCATGTGCATTTAGTTATAGTTATTATTCTCGCTGTCAATCTTTGTGTTCCCCTGCCCTCTTTCTACTGTCTCACACATGCGCGCACACGCACACACACACACACACACACACACACACACACACACACACACACACACACACACACACACACACACACACACACACACACACACACACACACACACACACACACACACACACACACACACACACACTCCAACACGGTCGAGGCAGATGGCCGCCCACCCTATAGCTGAGTTCTGCTTGAGGTTTTGCCAATGCTTGCTCAGGGGGCACACGTTGGGTTTCTACTCTATATATAAAGCGTCTTGAGAAAACTTGATGAGTTTGGCACTATAATTTGGCACTATAATAACTAAATAAATTGAAATAACAAAAGAGAACCATTTCAAAACCCACCAAGGGGCATATTTCTGAACAGATGTAAGCCCAGCCCACCACGGTAAGTACTGCAGGAGCCATTGGGAGCGATCCAGATGACCTGGCGTATTGACAACACCCACAGAGAGAATTCATGTTGGAGGATCTCCATCACAAACCAATGATATAATATTCTCTCATGGAATACAACCACAATGCAACTATGAATCACTTGAACCTTACTGTAGTCCGTTTTCGGGGGTGGGGAACATTTGGGGAAAATAACAGATCTATAAGCAAAGCGACGTGTTGTAAGTGTGTAGATCGGCTATTTCTAGCGAAGAGATTTGGTGTAGAGGGAAATACTAGAGGATCCAATATAGAGCCCTGGGGATCCCAGTCAACTAAGTTAGAAGTATAAAGGGTTTAAGTGGTTATAAGCTAATAAATATCAGCAAATAGATGAAGATAGACTGGATGGAAATATAGATATATTAGCCCCCTGTTTCTCAACGTCTAACCAGAGGTTTGGAATGGACCCTTACAGGTCTGTAACTCTGAGAGTGTACAAATGGACCCAAGTGGACCCTGTAACAGCCGTTGGCTGTTGTGATTATGTTTGATTAGTGGTGATGAATATATATGGAGCTGATGCTATCATATCTATATATATTTATTAGTAGGCTTGTTTAGCAGGTACTAGGTTATAGGAGGAGCGCCTATTATGTTGCCTGGTACTGGTTGTTGCTTCTGTCCCCTGCAGGTGTTGAGTGACGTGTCCCAAATGTGTTGCCGTCCTGAGGAGGACCTGGCTTGGAGCCTGATCAGCCCTCGGATTGGTCCTGTGGCAGCTCAGGCCTCGCTACCTGGACTATAAAGCTCACTCTCTGCTTGGACTTTGAGGTGGGAACACTGCTGCGTGTGGTGTTGGAACACTGCTGCGTGTGGCCTTCCCTCCAGCCGACTGATTATGTGTTTCGTGTCAGGTTTAGTTGTAGTTCCATTTGTCTGTCTGTTAGGGTATGTTGTTTGTTAATCCATTCATCATAAGTGTTCATTCATTCTGGGCTCACAGAGCCATTTCGTTATGCACTAAAGCCACTTTGTAAGTTATATTGTTGATTAAGTATTAAACCCGATACTCTATTATGAGCCGTGTTGTTCTTTCATACATGCGTTACGGGCAGTAAAACCCAGTTCGTAACAGACCCTAATCAATAATTTCATAAAATAATAGATGAATAGTCTATCTTTATTTTGGGTATATCATTATAGGTGAAAAGTCTAAAAAACGTACAAAAATAATAATATTGAAAATAGGTTCATATATTTGTTGATAAAAACACAATATTATTATTTGATTAATTGAAACATGTATAGATTATAATTATTTTTACAAAGTTGCAGCCCTAAGACATACAAACATGCACAGAAACATCCAAATACCAAATTACTTTTACAAATAAAATTAGTTTGAAGTTTCCAATCTGATGCTATTCAATGGAGCAGCCATTGAGAGGCTTTTTCCTATATTCGCTATTAGTGTAGATTTCAATCCTACACAAACATTAAATTCCCATTGACAATGAATGGAGAATTTTACATCATAGTGTCTGAGCAAATAGTCATAGTGTCTATTTTACGTCATGATGATGTACGATGATAAGAGCGCCCCTCACTTCACATGGGTGTGATTTTTTTAATTAAAACACGTTTTTTTCCCCTCAATCTTGGACAAGCAGACACTCCTCTCCAAGTGTGTGAAGTTCTTTTTAAAGCCGTCGCGCTTCTCTGTATATTACATTACAGCAGATAAGACTATATGGTGACACTGAAGTGCTTTTTAATTTTCTTCTTACATGGCAGCGACCTTTTCCACTGGGTTCACTCATATTCATAACATAGTGTTTTAATATAAAGCAGAACCTGTGCGTGTCTGTGTGTGTGTGTGTGTGTGTGTGTGTGTGTGTGTGTGTGTGTGTGTGTGTGTGTGTGTGTGTGTATGCGTGCGCGGTGTGTGTGCTTGCAAGTGTGTTTGAGTCCACACAGTGATCCACTGAAACATTTACATGCCAAACCTGCCATCTACAGGTGAGTTATTGAACTACACAGTCATAGTAACCATGCGGTGAAAGTACCACAGCAATTACAGTCAGCACTGACAAGCGTGCTTATTGCTTCTTCTCCTCATTGCTAGCAGGAATGTAATGATCCAGTTAAGCCTGCACTGCAGCAAAAAAATAAATAATTCAATGTTCATATTTACAATTGTTGGTCACTGGGCTGATGCTTATTTTCCACAGCAAGTTAAAAGCGCTGGGCGAGTGGCATCATGTGCTGAGATTTAATGCCAGGCAATATTCATGTGATACTATCCCTGATTTTCATGGCATGGCACCAAAGGAGTCTGCTGTCTATAACAGCATTTGTCTATATGACCCCCGCTCGTATGTATGTATGTATGTATGTATGTATGTATGTATGTATGTATTTGGTTAAAATGGGTAAGGTTTTAAAAAAGGCAAAAGCATGCTCTGTTACACTGGCCTAAAAGTGGGCTTCAACTTCTGAGAATGTGTTTGGTTCATTAGCCACCAGATGGCATACCTTATAAGTATGTATGTATGTAGGTCTGTATGTCTGTATGTATGTATGTATTTAAAAGGGGGGCTTTCTTGTAAAATCCCAGCCTACAATACCTTAATGTATGTATGTATGTATGTATGTATGTATGTATGTATGTATGTATGTATGTATGTATGTATGTATGTATGTATGTATGTATGTATGTATGTATGTATGTATGTATGTATGTATGTATGTATGTATACTATGTACCCCAAATTCTTGCCCGGATATGGAGATTTTGCACTAAAGGTATGTCTCCAGTAACCTGTCCGAGACACCAACAGGGTCAACTGTCCAAGTTGGACTTACAGACGGTTCCACACTGGCCTCCAAATACTGACTGCACAGGGAAACCATGCTGTTATAGTACCGTGTCTTGTTTTGGGTATATTAAAGAGAAACATGAAATACTCCCTCCATCTTATGCAGGGAAGTGAAGGGAAAGGGAAAGGGCAGAAGGAAGACATGCCACTGAAAGACGTCGTAAACTCAACCTGAGAAGAAGCATCAAGTGAAGAAAACGATGACGTTCTCTTCTCTTGATGCAGATGTGCATGCAGCTGTTGGCAGGTCAAGCTTAAAACAACAAAAATGAGATGGTTTAAAGAATAAATGAAACATGATGCTTTGTATCACACCACTCAATCATGATGTGTTGGCTGTGAAAGGGCATGATGTGAAACATACTGTTGAGACTACATAGAAATGTACCTTTGATCAATGTGTGTGTGTGTGTGTGTGTGTGTGTGTGTGTGTGTGTGTGTGTGTGTGTGTGTGTGTGTGTGTGTGTGTGTGTGTGTGTGTGTGTGTGTGTGTGTGTGTGTGTGTCCTCTGCATTTGTCCTCTTCAATTTACTAGTTAGGCGTGTTTGTTTGATCAGCAAATACACACTCAGATCTCTGTCAAACAGCAGACATGCCTTTCTGTTTTCATCTTTTTCTGTTATTTTTTCTTCAAACACAGCAGGCAGTCTGTGGTGCCTTTTGTTTCTTCACTGGGGAAATATGAACCAGGCAGGCTCTGCATTGAAATGTAGCCTGTATAGGTGCATGCACAGCTGTCTGGAAACTACACACTGGTGTAGCTTACAGGGGAATTATTCAAAAAGCCTCAAACCTGAACTTGGTTCAAAATAATCTGGATAGTTCAGTGTGCTAAATCCAAGGACATGACCTTTTAAATGTTTTGCTTTCAGTCCTCGTCAGGGTGGGTGTCACTTGACATGTCATTTAGGAATGATGGTGTTGCTTTGAGAGTCTGTTGTGTTCCTCCTCAAGGCCTCCTGACTCTACAGTCTATACACAAAGCAGCCTTTATCAAACAACAAGCCATTCTCCCTTTGCAGTGTTCGCCTAGTCTTCTAGTAATTATAACACACCAACCCCCAACCAATCTTCCCTCCACGCACGCGCACGCACGCACGCACGCACGCACGACACACACACACACACACACACACACACACACACACACACACACACACACACACACACACACACACACACACACACACACACACACACACACACACACACACACACACACACACACACACACACACACTTTTAGCGTACCCAAAAAATAATGAAATGAGTTTTCTCTGGAGAAAGGTGGAATAATGGGCAGAGGGGGAGAACATAAACCATAATGAAGCACCTCATTCTATCTTTTTAATTCTCGCCCCAACGCCTCCCTTCCCCCATCCCTCAATCCCTCCCCCATTCCTTTCTCCTGCCCTCCTCACAACCCCCCTATCCCTCTCCTCCCCATCTCTACCTCCAACACTCCTCATTTACCCCCCAACCCTCCCACCACTCTTGGCAGTTTTCACCCCCACGCGGCACCTATCTCCTTTTTTATGTTCTCCTTTCCTAAGGTCTGTCAACCCTGCCTCCACTCTCCTCTCCCTTCTTCCTCCTGTCTTCTATTCACATATTCTCTCCTTTCTCATCTGCTCCTTGCACTTGTCATCCAAGTAGTTACAGTCCTCTCCTCTCCTCTCCTCTCCTCTCCTCTCCTCTCCTCTCCTCTCCTCTCCTCTCCTCTCCTCTCCTCTCCTCTCCCCTCCCCTCCCCTCCCCTCCCCTCCCCTCTCCTCTCCTCTCCTCTCCTCTCCTCTCCTCTCCTCTCCTCTCCTCTCCTCTCCTCTCTGGTGCATCTGCTCGCACTCCTTCCCCTCAGGAAGCATTCTGGGTAATTTCCCCCTCTTATTGAATTGGGACAGAGCGGATGGAGGGATGTGGAAAAGGAGAACGGATGGACTGAAGACGGCATAGTGTTAATGGGGCCAGCAGAGCAAAGACCTCCCTCACATAATGTACTGTATCCTATCCTCTCTCTCCCTCTGTCTCTCTCTCTCATGGAGACAAAAGAGCAGACTCTCAAAATAATAAACACCCCGTTTTCTCTTCTTCCTCGTTCTGTCTCGGTCTACACACTCTTTCTGTATTAAACAGTGGTTCAAGTCCAAATATCCATCCGGATGTATGGTGTAAATGCAATGCCCCTGGCCTCCACATAGACTGAAACGCTGGACTCCAAGCAGAGGTCTGCTGGTCAGTTGCTGACATTGTCAAAAAAAAGCTTGTATAGATTTATATTTCTCTCCTTCTTTCCCTCTCTCTCTTTCGCTGTCTCTCTCTTTTTCTTTCCCTCTCTCTCTCTCTTTCTCTCTGTCTCTCTCTCTCAGACAAAAGACTCTGACCTCCTTTTTCTCAGACTACTATTCAGCCATCCTGCACTCTGCTCCCCCTCTGCCCATTCGCGCACACATTTTAACGCACACACACACACACACACACACACACACACACACACACACACACACACACACACACACACACACACACACACACACACACACACACACACACACACACACACACACACACACACACACACACACACACACACACACACACACACACACACACAGTGAACCTAGTGCCCCCTTATGTCCTGTGTTATTATTTCTATAGGTGAGTGCGTCATTGTTCCTGTCTGGAGCTGAGATCTTCTGGGAATAACACTATAGGCTGTCTCACATGCACGCACACGCACACACACACACGATGGACACATACACACAATGGACACATGCACAGTGTTAATTGTGAAATAGTAACTCTTGAGTGTATTAAATGGACGCAAAAATACACTTTCACACTTTCAAGGCAAGGTTTCATCCTGATTCTACCGCCTTTCACGTACAATTACTTACAATTCATGGATATAATAATAATAATATAAAACTGCCCTTATAATGTACAAAGCAAATGGTAAATGGTAAATGGTGCATTTATATAGCGCCTTTATCCAAGGCGCTTTACATAGATTGTGCATTACATTCACCCATTCACACACACATTCATACACCGATTGCGGCGGAAGCCATGCAAGGTACCAACCAGCACATCGGGAGCAATTTTGGGGTTCAGTGTCTTGCCCAAGGACACTTCGACATGTAGACAGGAGGAGCCGGGATTCGAACCGCCGACCCATGGATCATTGGACGACCTGCTCTACCTCTTGAGCCACAGTCGTCGGAATAATCAACTCCCTGGAATTATTCAGGTGATGTTTTAAGGGCTATAATTTAAGGGGGGAACTAAGGGCTCCATTTTCGTCACCGCTAAACCCCTTATCCCTAAACTTCTTTGCCTTTTTTTTTACTATTTTGCAAAACATTTTTGAATAGTTAAAATGGCCAGTCTACAAGCTCACAACGTGTCCATGTAGATTAGCTAGTTGAAATATTCAAAAATGTTTTTCAAAATAGTAAAAAAAAGGCAAAGAAGTTTAGGGATAAGGGGTTTATCGGTGACGAAAATGGAGCCCTAAATCTAAAAACCAGAGTGGCTCGGACAACACTAAAATAATTTTCTATTTCAATCTGTGGAGTAAATCTATGGAACAGTATGCATGTGGAACTCAAGCAATGCTCAATTGTGAACCAGTTCAAAAAAAGATATAAAGAATGCATTATTATGAGGTATAGCGAGGAAGAGTTACAATGACACAGACATATCATTTAGATAATTGTACTTGTTGTATGTATATAGGAATATATATAATATGCCAAATGTATGTATTATATGAAATATATAAAGTATTTTTTATTGATAATATGATATATAGAATAGAATACATTATAGAGCATATACATGTTTATAAATATATATGACTTAAACTATTACATTATTTAATTATGTACTTAATTTCTCTGTGAATTATTTTGTTTAGTTTATACCATGTTGGTATATGTACTGACGTCAAGCGATGACGCTGAAATAAGTCATAAAGGGTAGGGTTATATACGTTTTTTACTTCTCCCTACTCCTTTCCCAACATATAAAAGTAAAAAAATAATAATAATAATTATACTTGCGGCCAGTGAGACTTTTTTGTCTAATTTTATCATGTTCGGAATAAAGTTTTTCATTCATTCATTCACAATATAACATTATTTGTATTACAATTAATTAATTAATACTTTTAATTAAATAATTAAAATTAAAGAACAATTACATGATGGTGACAGCCTTAGCCCTACCCATGAAGAAACCATAAACATTCAGTTTGTTAGGTTTCCATTAACAAGGAACTAACCTGTATAAAACCACTTATTTTAAATCGTCATCTTTAGACATTTCTGTTCTATTACCAGATCATCTGTGACAACAACACCTACATATTTCTACCACTCTGAAGCTATAGTATTGTGTTATTCAACGTCACCCAAGCCGTGCTACTCATGCTGAGTTGGCGGTGCCCGGAATCGAACCCATGAGCTTGCGGTCCAAAGGCGAGGAAGCCAGGCTCAAAGTGGTTAGAGAGCAACCTATGGACACATTCCTGTTAACTATTTGTTTTTTTGTGTTTTTCATTCACTTCCATATTTTACACAATAATAGAACTTTCACACGTTGAGTCAAATGTGACATGTTTTGCAAACCAATGGACAAAGCACGACAAAGGGAAAAGACTGTTAGGATCAATAATACAAAGTGCCATCTCGACACCTCCCTAAGAAAGGGCATCCTCTGCCTAAGAAAATGGCTGATTGAATTTCCGTTTATGCTTTTCCTTCAGAACAAGCTCTCATTTGTGTATGGGTGTGACGCGCACGCACGCACGCACGCACGCACGCACGCACGCACGCACGCACGCACGCACGCACGCAACACACACACAGCTATCTGTATATACCATACGGTCTGCTGTAGGCAGACATGAAATACATTTACTGCGAGCGCCACCTCACTTCCGAAAGGAACCCCAACTCTCCTTGCAGCAGGGGGCCTCTGGTGTCTTACACACTGTAACATCCTTACTAACTGAGTATTTCATTGTGTGAAGCCTTACATTTCGCTCAGTTTGCCAGTATAATAATGACCGATGACGATCATGTTTAACATCCAGCTCCTGCTATACTGCACTTTCCACACCTGCTCATTTTCACATTTTCATATGACAGATCTAATTGCAGATCTACTGTACTGTAGACTAGAGTATGTGATGATGGCGTACCTGGCAACACAAACAGATTTATTTTATTTTTATTTCAAATTGTATTCATTTAACCAGGATGTACCGTTGAGATTCAAGGTCTCTTTTACAAGGGAGACCTGGCCAAGGCAGCAGCAACATAAAGAATGTCAGTACAGTATTATCATACATGTGTTTTTTATGTGCAAGAGAAGAATAATCAACTACTTTCAACAAAAGGCCTTAATTAGAGGAAACTTTGCTTGACTAATAGGTATGATGATGTTGAAATGTTTCAACTAAAAAGAAAATGTTTTAATTTGGTACTTTTACATTTTTTCACTGATGTGAGGATGATAATGAGGAAAGCGCCAACTGGTTAGCGTGCCAATTAGAACAGCGATGACCCCATGTGACCTGGCAATGCTGCGTTTATTTTCTGGCGTACGTGTACGTGCGTGCGTGTGTGTGTGTGTGCGCCGTGTATGCTCCAAAACGTGTGTGCTCCAAAATGTGGAGAAAGAAATACAACAGCAAGCGAGTCAGAAACACGCACATGCATGTTTGTCAAATATATATGGACATGGAGGTGCTGTATGTGAGGTTGTGAGCAGCATGTGTCTTGCATTGACAAAAAGAGTCAGGCTGGTAGACGGACAGACAGGAATGCTAGACAGATGGGTAGGCTAGTAGACAGACAGGTAGGGCTGGTAGACAGACAGGTAGGGCTGGTAGACAGACAGGTAGGGCTGGTAGAAAGACAGGTAGGGCTGGTAGACAGATAGGGCTGGTAGAAAGATAGATAGGGCTGGTAGACAGACAGGTAGGGCTGGTAGACAGACAGGTAGGTTGGTATAAAGACGGGTAGGCTGGTAGACATAGATAGGGCTGGTAGACAGACAGGTAGGCTGGTAGACAGACAGGTAGGCTGGTAGACAGACGGGTAGGCTGGTAGACATAGATAGGGCTGGTAGACAGACAGGTAGGCTGGTAGACAGACAGGTAGGCTGGTAGACAGACGGGTAGGCTGGTAGACATAGATAGGGCTGGTAGACAGACAGGTAGGCTGGTAGACAGACGGGTAGGGCTGGTAGACAGACAGATAGGGCTGGTAGACAGATAGATAGGGCTGGTAGACAGATAGATAGGGCTGGTAGACAGACAGGTAGGCTGGTAGAAAGACGGGTAGGCTGGTAGACATAGATAGGGCTGGTAGACAGACAGGTAGGCTGGTAGACAGACGGGTAGGCTGGTAGACAGACAGGTAGGCTGGTAGACAGACAGACAGACAGACAGACAGGTAGACAGGTGGCCAGATATATTGTCATTTCAGTGTAAATTGGCACTCCAGCGTCTCCGTCCTTCCTGAGCTAATTAACTAGATGCTCAGAGGCCTGGCTTAATTGGAATGGTCTCAACCCTCTATTCCCTCTCTGGTTATCTACACAGGCACGCACGCACACACGTGACGCACGCACGCATGCGCACACGCACACGCACACACTCACACACACTCAGACATTGCAATAGGCACGCAAACACACACTGGCATGGATGGACACATACACAATCTTAACGCAGAGGTACGGGTGCACGCCCACACACATCCACCCTAAGAGAGCCATGGACACACACACCATCGTAGATAGGAAAGACCATGACACAAAAACACTATTATGCATGCAAATCAGCACACAGATACAACCACCCCCACGCAGGCACGCACACATGCACACAATTGTATTTATATCCCTGTGGGGATGTCAAATGCAATTTGCCATAAAAAATGTCATTTCCTATGGCCATTTTTCACCTAATCCGAAACAAACAACTAAACTAAAAACTAAAACTACTGTAGGTGAGAAAGAACAGTTAACTGAACTAATTGAAACGGTATTGCGTACTTACAGCACAAACATGAAAATATACAGAACATGTTCAGATTTAGTCTTTGTCAATTTGGTCATACCGGTGCGCACTCACACTCTCTCGCTCGCACGCGCACACGCACATGCACACGCACACGCATGTCCATCCTTCCTCTTCGATGTCTCCCTTTTGACTGATACCTGTCCATTTAAACTCTAGACAGGCCTGCCCCAAAGTTATTTGTGCAGCCGCGCCCGGCGGCCGGCGAAAACTAGAGTTCTCAACATGCCCGAAAATTAAGGCCCGGCCCTACCTGGCCCTAGCAGGTCGCATTTACTAAGATATGATCCCTGTTTTAGTATCATCCCTGATGATGTCATAGTGATGTCACGAGACCTGGGCAAAATATATTGTGCAGCAGACTGCTGACAAGCACCGCTGTCGCCTGGCCAGGGAACGCCAGAGGCGCCGCCGTCAGAGACTAGCAACTAGAGTTCTCAACAGGCCCGAAAATTAAGGCCTGACCCTACCTGGGCCCTCATCAAACCCTGTACATTCAAGACACTTCCACCGCTGCCACCCTTAGATCTCCATATATGGAGCCGACCTGTTCTGACGTTCCGTACAGGGTGTGATGAGGTCAGATCAACATATTATGTTGATCTGACCTCATCACACCCTGTACACTCAAGACACGCTCCATATATGGCTATTGGCTAGTGCACCCGACCTCGCCCTAAACCTCAGGCGTCTTACTGGTATATAGCCTCTAAGCCTACCACAAAAAACGTTCATGGTTTTGGCCCTAAGCTATAAACCAGGACCCATTGCATTCTGGTTTACTTTATCTGTCTCTGCTCAAATGACAGCAGTTCAAAATCAATATCCATAGTAGAGCTCAAACACATGGACGCACAGGACACACATCTTTGTCATGTGATACTTTACATATAACATAACTGAGAATAAGCAAATGATTATTAAGCTAATATGTCAAGATATCATGGATGTGTTTACTGCTAGATGGTTCCACGCTTTCACTTTTCCTAAGCATAAATGAGTTTGTATATCATCAAATCTGTCATCTAATTAGCCATGAGCGTGGAGCAGCTGCAACCTTGCTATATTTTACAATAATACCATTAGCAGAAGATGTCAGCGGAGGTAAACAAGTTACAGAATTGTATTGAAGGGATAGCCCCTTGAGATGCAGCATCTCATTTTCAAGGGGGTCCCATAAACCATGAACAGGATGCATAGAAACATACCGTACTAGTATACACAGATAGCTTGCTCACCCTCTCCCACCCACCCCGCCATCAGCTGTTAAACAACAGCTGAGGAAAGAAGGGCACAGTACAAATACATCAGTGTATATGTTCGTAAGGTACTGTCAGTTTAGAAGCATAAACAAGTTCAAGCGACAGAAGGATGAAATAGATCATTCCAATCAGATGGAGCTTTATAGCAGAAAGACCTGCATCCAACTTCATTAGAGATTTTTGATACATTTAAATAAGGATATATGTGGATATGACAAAGTAGACTGAACCAAATTCAAGTAAGAAGGGCAACTAAAATAAATGCATTTATAAATGAAGAGGAAACCAATGTAATTGCCTTCTTGATTTAGTCTGCAACCGAGCGAGCGAGTTGTACATGAGGCAGCGATGAGTATGGACACTTCAACACAAAACTGCTCAGGGAGTTATAGAAGACAAGAGGCTTAACCCATTTAGGCCTGACGTCGAATGTAAGTAAATGGTAAATGGTGCATTTATATAGCGCCTTTATCCAAGGCGCTTTACATAGATTGTGCATTACATTCACCCATTCACACACACATTCATACACCGATGGCGGAAGAAACCATGCAAGGCACCAACCAGCACATCAGGAGCAATTAGGGGTTCAGTGTCTTGCTCAAGGACACTTCGACACTAACTCTGGGGGAGCCCGGGTTCGAACTGGCAACCTTGCGGTTGCCATCCAGCCACTCTACCCCTGAGCCACCGCCGCCCTAAGTATTCTGAAAGAATATATATTCAAAGATTTGTGCCGCATTTTCACGGTTTTTCAAAAATAGCAGACCTACAAGCTCGTAGCGCGCCACTCGGTGGCGCGCTATGAGCTTGTAGATCTGCTATTTTTCAATAGCTAAAGTATAACATAATGCTTAGTTAAAACACCAAAAGGGGTTCCTGTACAGAATGGCTTAAGATGAGTGTCTGTGGTGTTCCGATATACACCACACCATCATAATCTAAAATAGGAAGTAACACTTGAGAGGTTATTCTTTTTCTAACATCAAATGAAAAGCAATTAATTGAACGATAGAGTGAGCCCTATTTTTGCCACTATTACAGTAATTACAACAAATTTCAACGTGCCAACAAAGAAGAACTTCATACGATGTCAACAGCAATATCACACCTTTCTTTTTTCACAGAGAAACATATGACTACACCACGGAGGACGCTTCATGTAGTGCTTTGACGTTCAGCATGGTTCATTGTCTTACCTGCTCGTTGTTGTTGCTCATACACTGTAGCTTCATCTGCTTCAGATAGGTGGTGGTGAGAGGCATGTTGTAATCTATCACCTCTGGAACCAGAGAACTGGGCCTGTCATTCTCTACAGAGAAGAGGAGAGGAGAGGAGAGGAGAGGAGAGGAGAGGAGAGAGACTTTTTTTGTCAAAATACAGATTTAGTTTTTTTGTATCAACAGTGACTTCTCTCTTGTCTAGATGGATACAGTTGACAGGATGATTATGTATGGTTGAAACACGATGAATGCTGTGAATAATATCTTGCCCTGTCAGACGGCTGACACTAGAGGACATTATAGAGCTGACGGAGGAAGAAAGAGGGGAGTGGAGAAGTGGAAATGGAGCGACTCTCCACTTAGATCATGTACTGTAGTGTGTGTGTGTGTGTGTGTGTGTGTGTGTGTGTGTGTGTGTGTGTGCGCAGGCGCGTGCATGCACGCACGCACGCACGCACGCACGCACGCAGGCACGCACGCACACACGCACACACACTCTATTGTTGATATTTTGTCTAACAGTGTATCGATACGTCGTGGCAGTATTGCTCCAGTAACATCAAGGCCAATAAAGATAAACTGGATTAAATCCACAGAGCAGCCAATGTCGGTTTGTTGGTATGAACTCTATCAGTGTTCCCATTTGGCTCCATTTGTACACTCTCAGAGTTACAAACGGACATGAGTAGAGGATCCATGCTAATGTATTTGCTCAAAAAAAGATCACCACTACTCACTTGGATTCCTTTTAGGATCTCTTATTTATTGAAGACCCAGCAGCAGCGCAACACACAGATGTGTCGGCCCACAGCCTTCCTCAGCATGATTCAACTTTTTCATGTTATCCATAGTGAAGTACACTAGCAAGGTGGATGTATATCGTTGATCTCAGGTAGAAATCTCTGTAGGCTATTTCCAGTTCCGTCGTAAATTAATGCCCTATTAAATCATACAAGACTGTCGTTTTTTTAATACTTACTGTATTTGAAAAATAATCTTTTTGAACATACAAGGTTTCCACCCAACGACAGCAAATATATTTAAGGTCTTTTTTCCAACATGCCGAACATGTGATCATTTAAATACGTACGTTGTCAGACAACGCTTTCAACAAGTGTCACTCAACAAAAAAGGGACATATAATTTAAACTGACTATCAATTAAACTCACAATCTTAGCTGTAACACTACTCACAAAACCTCTCCCTCTACATGTCTCTCCATCCCTCCTATCACTCCCTCCGCCCCTCACCTCTACTGTATCTCTCCATCTCTCTACAGTATCGCCCATGTCTCGTTCATCACAGCCCCAGCTCTGAATCTCTCTCCATCTCTGTCTCTCTGTCAGCCAATCAATTTGAGCTTTTCCAACACCCCCCATATCTCATTTCAGTTGTTTATCTACTGACCTACTAAGGGATGTGTCTAACATCTGGAGTGTCTATGGAATAGAAATGAACACCATGGGCACAGGATCAATATGGCTTGGCAAATAGACATGAGCATCATCATTGATTTGTGATTGATAGTCTAGTCTAGTCTAGTCCAGGGCAGGGTGTGTGTGTGTGTGTGTGTGTGTGTGTGTGTGTGTGTGTGTGTGTGTGTGGCTGCGTGCGTGGCTGCCTGCCTGGTAATTTGTGTCAGCCGATTATGTTATATGTGATTGATTGATTATGTGACAGAATGTTGTAGATATCTCTGTACAACGTGTTTTCAGAAGTGGTTCTTTCACATACTGTAAGTGTAAGGTTTGGGGCTCCTCAAAGCGTGTGATGACACTGAAGGGTCATGATGACATTAATTTAGCCGATTAAAACCGGCACACATCTGTGTGTAGTTTTAGTTTTTAGCGGTGGCTTTTCAAAAATAGCACATATATAAGCTCACAACACGCTGCAAGCTTGTACATCTGCTATTGTATTATTATAATTTTTTTAAATTTTTTGAAAATCTTCAAAGTGAGAAGAACTGATTTAGAGAGAGCATTTGCAGAATCAGCCTCAGGTCTACCTGTGCTGGCTTCTGCATTTTATTTTCATGCTTATCATTGTTCAGCCCCTAGGTGGTGCATGTATGCTGTGTATTTCTCTTGTCTCTGACACTGTGGTCAAACTTGGGCCCAACTAAGCGGAAGGTAGGTACACCTGTTGACCAGTATGCAATGAGAAGTCACTCAGTTTGCAAGTTGTGAATGCAGAGAGCAGACATTTCTTGCATCATCTCTCTCGTCTGTGATCACCATAGACTCATTGCTTCTAAGTTATGCATTGCTTTATTGTACAAATGCTAGTTTGCTGACATTTGCTGACTTATATGCTTCAGTTGTGAACTACATTAGACATTGTAGCTTAGCTTTCTTTACACATTTTGTGTATGGCATTTCTTTTTTTTTTTTTTTAACCTTTATTTAACCAGTAAAATCACATTGAGACCAAAGTCTCTTTTACAAGTGCGCACTGGCCAAGAGAAGAGGCAAATAAATGTTACACAGCATTATGCTTTCTGTAATTGGGTTTGCATTTTGTGTTTCCATTTACAGTACATTATTTTCTGTATTGATGCTACTCTCATGTCATGTGTAAATTGACTTAATTTCGATGTGTACAGTACAGAATATATTACCAATCAATGTTCTTTTTTATTTTTTTATTTTGACTGTGTGTGTATCCTGCTACTGTGAGTGAGTGGAGAGGAATAAATCCATCGCTTGTGACAAACCCAGTTGTCTGTCTGCCTAGTTGAAAAAGCGGGAACTTTTTGACGAGGGCAGAATACTACCGTCTGGAAGACAATGGGGGTAGAAATAGCAAATCTACAAGCTTGTAGATTTCATATTTTCCGCTGTTTGACGTGCAACAAAGTAAATAAGCTTTAAGTGATTATTACTGATTAACATCAGAATCCTACTTATAGGGTTTTAGTGTCAAGTGTCTTAAGTTGTCCCTCAGCTTCTGGGACATCCAATGGTGAATAAAATAAATAATATTAGCATCTCGTCTTGATACAGCTTCTGGGACATCCAATGGTGAATAAAATAAATAATATTAGCAAAATGCGTGCACGTTCACACATGCGCACAAGTAGCCTACGCACACAAGCACGCATGCACGCACGCACGCGCGCGCGCACGCACACACACACACACACACACACACACACACACACACAGCTTGCCTGTTGCCTGTGTCAATTAAACATAGCCCCAGTCCACAGCGATTAAGTACATTTAATAATTCACACATGAACTTTAGTGGGAGTCACTTCGGCATCGCCATGGAGGAGCTGAGGTCCTGTGTGTGTGTGTGTGTGTGTGTGTGTGTGTGTGAGAGGGAAGGGGTGGGGGTAGACCCCCACAGGGTGAGAAGGCAATTAGCTGCTCTCTCCGAGTGGTGCCCAGCAAAGGGGCAACACTGGTACAACACACATAAACACACAGACGCGCGTGCGTGCGTGTGTGTGTAATGAGGACTAGATAGCTAGCCTTTATGGGCAGTGCTAGTTGTATGTTTAGCTACGTGTCTACACACAGGGCAAGCTCTGAGGAGAGGCATGTGTTGACTTTCTTCAAACGGAATAATTCATACTGTATATCTTTCTTTAAATCACTTTTCATATCACAAACATAATGTCTCACAGTTTTGCCTCCATCCTACAGACATCCAAGGCCCTGCTGTCCACCTGTAAACCTTCTGTTATTACATTTTGTAAACACGTTTTATTGTTCTTATTATGTAGCCTGTACAAGGAACGCTGTCTTTGTCCCATGGATCCAGAAGGCCAGGAAAGGCTGTAAGCTGTAGCATGCATGCATGCATACTTGTATGTATGTATGTATGTCATCATCATCATTTTTCGACCGCGGTCGAGATCATGGACTTAACAATTCCACGCCAGACTTCCCGGTCCTTCATTGCCATCCCCAGTTCCTGCTTACTGATGCATGCGTCTCTAGCGATGACATCAGGGAACAACAGTTTTCTACCTCTGGTCTGCTTTGAGGCAGGACTCCAGAGAAGAAGGGAAGATATAACCTCATTGTCAGCTCTGTAGCAGTGGCCGGCAAACTGTGTTCTTCTGGATCGGACTAGTGAAGAAACACGGGGAAGGTTGCCGTATATTAGATCAGTCGATGGGTGGCTCTTCCAAGACAGATTTTGCGCTCTCATTAGAAGGCGGGTGTAAGTGCCATCCAACCGTTTCTCTTGTTTCTTTGAAAGTGTCCATGTCTCGAAGCCATATAGTAGAATCGGCTCAACGGTCGTCCTAAATATTTTTACTTTTAACATCTTACTAAGCTGGGATGACCAGATCTTATGCATGTCATTGCAGGCTGACCAGGCCATACCCTTCCCAGTTTGAAAGTCCTTTTGGGAAGAAGTTTTTAGTGTAACAACAATGTAATTAATTGTATTTATTATTATCATTATCATTATCATTATCATTTATTTATTTATTTTTGCTTAGAAAATTCTAGTAAGTCAACCACTGTGCTTGAAAGGCACCGCTCACTTCACATTATGGTGTGATTTGAGTGAAACTCAGGTCATTTTGTGTCTTAAATGTTTCCCAAATTGTCTCCTCCTCACCGTCTATCCTTCCCGTGTCCCTCATGTCCCTGACAGTATTTTTTCTTCCATTAAACAATAACTTTGCGCCCCACCCCCTCCCTTCTCTCTCTCTCATGCCTCTCCACTCTTCCCATGTGTACAAATTTACTGGTTTCTTGGACTTTTTTTCTTCCTTTCTTTTCTTTTTTGTTAAAACTGTGTTAATTAGGCTAATTGACGAGAGAGGCAGGACACGCCACTGACTCCTCCATAATCAGACACAAGAAGAGCCAGGGGGTGGAGAGAGGGAAAGAAGGGAACGATGGGACGGGATGAGTAGGAGGATGGATGGATGGATGGATGGATGGATGGATGGACGGATGGATGGATGGACGGATGGATGGATGGATGGATGGATGGATGGATGGAAGGATGGATGGATGGATGGATGGATGGATGGATGGATGGATGGATGGATGGATGGATGGATGGACGGACGGATGGACGGACGGACGGACGGACGGACGGACGGACGGACGGATGGATGGATGGATGGATGGAAGGATGGAAGGAAAGAGAGAGAGAGAGAGGGGTATGGTTATGACATGGGGAGCTTGGAGGAGGGTAGAACAAGATGGGGGGATGTGGACGGGGAAGGGTAAAAATAGACATGCGGGGTATAGGAATGGGACAGGAAGCTGGGTAGAGGGGGATGGTGCAAAGAGAGATAGAAGGATGAGTATGCAGCCCAGAGCGGGATGGGGGGATGATGTGAAAACAATGTGGAGTGTGTGTGTGTGTGTGTGTGTGTGTGTGTGTGTGTGTGTGTGTGTGTGTGTGCGTGCGTGCGTGCGTGCGTGCGTGCGTGCGTGCGTGCGTGCGTGCGTGCGTGCGTGCGTGCGTGCGTGCGTGTGTTTGTACATTGGAGGGGTACTGATGGAGGAGAAGAAAGGGGGATGGGTTGGAGGATGTATGTGTGTGGACTGTGGGTGCCTTTAGGGTGCCAAGAGAGCCAGAAATGGAATGAAAGAGGGATGTTGGTGGTTGGCAAAATGGGAGGTGGGGGTGGGGATAAGGAGGTGGGGAGGAGAGGAGGGGAGTGAGAACGAAGACACTGAAATGGGGTTCTCGGAATCTCCTGGAAGAGAGGGTGCAGATCGAGCCTGCTGGCTGTCGAAAAAAAAAAAAACTTTAAAATAACGGACTGACAGGAGGTTCAGTGTTTGGTTTCGAGACGTATTGATTTATGATCCAACCGACAAGAATGGCTTTCTGAAAGCAGACGATGGCACGAGGAAAGGCCATGGAGGGAGGGCCATGGAGGAAAGGCCATGGAGGGGTTATCAGTGCCCCACTGCAGTCAGAGGAAAGGCCATGGAGGGGTTATCAGTGCCCCACTGCAGTCAGAGGAAAGGCCATGGAGGGAGGGCCATCGAGGAAAGGCCATGGAGGGAGGGCCATGGGGTTATCAGTGCCCCACTGCAGTCAGAGGAAAGGCCATGGAGGGAGGGCCATGGGGTTATCAGTGCCCCACTGCAGTCAGAGGAAAGGCCATGGAGGGAGGGCCACGGAGGGAGGGCCATGGAGGGAGGGCCATGGAGGGAGGGCCATGGGGTTATCAGTGCCCCACTGCAGTCAGAGGAAAGGCCATGGAGGGAGGGCCATGGAGGGAGGGCCATGGGGTTATGAAAGGCCATGGAGGGAGGGCCATGGGGTTATCAGTGCCCCACTGCAGTCAGAGGAAAGGCCATGGAGGGAGGGCCATGGGGTTATCAGTGCCCCACTGCAGTCAGAGGAAAGGCCATGGAGGGAGGGCCACGGAGGGAGGGCCATGGGGTTATCAGTGCCCCACTGCAGTCAGAGGAAAGGCCATGGAGGGAGGGCCACGGAGGGAGGGCCATGGGGTTATCAGTGCCCCACTGCAGTCAGAGGAAAGGCCATGGAGGGAGGGCCATGGGGTTATCAGTGCCCCACTGCAGTCAGAGGAAAGGCCATGGAGGGAGGGCCATGGGGTTATCAGTGCCCCACTGCAGTCAGAGGAAAGGCCATGGAGGGAGGGCCATGGGGTTATCAGTGCCCCACTGCAGTCAGAGGAAAGGCCATGGAGGGAGGGCCATGGGGTTATCAGTGCCCCACTGCAGTCAGATAAAACCATTTCAAACCTCTCCACCTCATCTGTACTGAACATACACTGGCTCTTCTAAATGACAACCCCTCCGTACAATGGATATCGAACAGGTGCAAAATAAATGAAAAATGTCAGAGAAACTGCAGACTCACACAAAATCAAACATGAAAAGTTAAGTCAGGACGTTTTTCAAATAAGATCCGTAAGGGCTTATTTATACATGGTTGTGTGTCAGTATCGCACACCAAATTAGGCGATCTACAAGGTTGTAGCGCTGGGGCACGTTGTGAGCTCTTAGTGCAACCAAGTACAGTAGAACTCACACATAATGCGCAAGGTAAAGACAGATGCTTTTATAGCAGAAAGCATTCTGTAGAGCGATTAACCACTTGAACCCTTGCATCCCAATTATGGATTTAACATTCTGCGAAAATAGCAGATATACAAGCTCACAACGCATCAAAGCGCTGTGAGCTTTTAGATGGGCTATAGAGCCCTTAGGAATCTGGTCAACTAAGTATTAAAAACCCAACATGAGTTTTACCATTCATTTATGTTTCAGGAATAGGCAGCTGAAATGTAAATTTAATTTAAGTTGAGACGAATAACAGTCTTAAGTCCATAATTTATTCTGACCCCTCCCCGAAAAGGCCTATCTGTCCTGACCCTGTATCCATCATTTATACATTATGGATATTTAGTGTGGACTTAGACTGTTATTCGTCTCAACTGCTCCAATTGCCTTGCTCACTATTATATACTATACATAAGAATATAGAAGCCCTTGGATACCATGGCAACTACAATATGACAACCCTGCAGCAAAGGGGATGAGGTGAATGCATGCCTCAGTACCCAGGCTCCTGCAGGCAGTTCCCAGGTTCCTCATAATCGGAACAAAACGGACCTGGGTTTAACAGTGACATTAAAGCAAGAATAAGTACTGTATGTATACCATGTTAAGCCACTGGACTAACAGAGAGAGAGAGAGAGAGAGAGAGAGAAGGGGGGTTGTTAGAAAGCGGAGGAGAGAAAGGCACAATAGATCTTAGAACCTTCAGGTGAAGTTGAGAGAGAGAGAGAGAGAGAGAGAGAGAGAGAGAGAGAGAGAGAGAGAGAGAGAGAGAGAGAGAGAGAGAGAGAGAGAGAGAGAGAGAGAGAGAGACAGACAGACAGACAGACAGACAGACAGACAGACAGACAGACAGACAGACAGACAGACAGACAGACAGACAGACAGACAGACAGACAGACAGACAGACAGACAGACAGACAGACAGACAGGCAGGGAGGGAGGCAGGGAGGGAGGGAGGGAGGGAGGCAGCCAGGGAGGGAGGGAGGGAGGGATACCTTTATAGTCTTGTCCTGTAGTACTGATGTGCATTCTCTTCTGACATTCTCCACAGCTCATCAGAAAACGGGTTACCGCCTCTCTGGGCAGAAACGCATAGGTCTCCGCTATCTGAGAGAGAGACACAGAGGACAAACAGAAACAATGTGAAATGGCTTTGATAAACAAATTAAAATATCTACAAATAGCTCATGAGCTTGTAGATATGAAATTACGTAACATAAACATATCTGAAATTGTTTAAACATTTCGGAACATTTCCGAGCATTTCTAAAATGTTTAGAACTATTAATTTATTTTTCATTTTTGTTACAACATTGTGCGTATATGTTCTTATACCAGTACATACAGTATAACATATATGGTAATGATGCCAGTTGGATATGCATCGGGCACGCACGCACACACACACACACACACACACACACACACACACACACACACACACACACACACACACACACACACACACACACACACACACACACACACACACACACACACACACACACACTCTTGTGAAAATCAGCCATTACGACGGCATTAAGGCCCGCCTAAATACATTTTAGTGGCATAACAGTGAATTTGCTATGCATTGTCTGTGTCACAATGTATTGACTGACACATTTATCTATTGACTTATGTATTTTGGACACTGTTTACCTTCTATGCTGATGTCTTACTCACAAAGCCAAGTATATGCTGTACATCTGGACACAAATATACTTTTCTGTACATATTTATCATATAGCTTTGTAAATTATTACTAATATTTATATATGCAGTCACATGCCTCTACAGTCTTCACCAGTGGTGGAAAGTAGCTAAGTACATTTACTTAAGTTCTGTACGTACTTAAAGGACCACTTCACCACTTTTCAACCCATCTTCATATAATTGGTCCTCACTAATAATCATGATAAAATGGCACCACTTTTTTCTACTCAGTCTGCTTCTCATAGGAGGACTGTGGGCAGTTCAGAAACCCGTCCACCAGTGACATCATCGTTAGGCAGATTTTTTTAAGGGGGCGTGGACTTTGGGAGTGCTCAGAACACAACCGATCTATAAGCAAACAATGGCTTGCATTGTGGTGCAGTAGCGACGCGTCGACGCATCTGATGCAGTGAATTTATCGTGATGGAAACGATAACGATAACCCCTAAACTCGAATTAATGTTTCATTAGGCTCCGATCATGATACTTCATCTCATTATGAGCCATTATGTCACTAAAGATGGCGTGGCAGGGATTTTGGCTGTTTCATACATGGACACTAGCGGTGGCTAGCGACGAGGCTAAAATAAGCTAAATAATATTTTTTTAATTTCGGGATCTCGGGCATGGCTTCCAAGGAGTTAACTTGAAATGAGACATTCTGCATAATGAGTACTTTCACTTTCACTTTTACTGATGCCAATACTGATATACTATATACTTTTACTCAATTACATTTTGGATTCCGGACTTATACTTATAACACAGTATTTCTAAATTGCCGTTAAGACATGTGAGTACTTTTTCCACCACTGGTCTCCACACAGCCTACTATGTTTAGTGGCATGCTAATTTGGAAGTTCCCCCTCCAATGGACACGCACGCATGCATGCACGCACGCACGCACGCACGCACACACGGACGCACACGCACACGCACACGCACACGCACACACACACAATTTCACCGCGGGCAGTGATCACTGAGCAGCCTTGTATTGGTTTTATCGCAGGAATTGAATCTGCATCCATTTGCTTACAGGATACCCCTGCAAGGTATGTTTAACTTTACATACTGTATGATGCCGTGTGTGTGTGTGTGTGTGTGTGTGTGTGTGTGTGTGTGTGTGTGTGTGTGTGTGTGTGCACGCGTGCGTGCGTGTGCGCGCGAGCACATATGACGATATGAGGCCTTGGCATACGAGGGCATGAACAAGTCATGCGAAGATGTGTGAATATTTATGATGCGAGGGACGGACAAAGATACAGAGCGCGATGATGAGGTGAGGGGAGGAGGGGTGGAATAGAGAGAGAAGAGCGAGGGATAGAGGGTGGGGGGGTGGGGTGACTTGTACCAGAGTCCGCAGCAGAGAGAAATGTCAGCCACAGCCTACAGGGGCTCTGGAAAGACATGGTGCATTCCCTATGTTTGACCAAAAGAGGGCAGTGTCACCAACTGAGAGGACAGGCCAGATGGGCTGGTGGGGCTTGGCTTGGGTCAAGCCATTAATCAGTTCTGTGATCATCATCAGGTGGACAAACTTTACAGTTCAAACCAGTACAAACCAATGCACACTCCTTCGTGTGTGTGTGTGTGTGTGTGTGTGTGTGTGTGTGTGTGTGTGTGTGTGTGTGTGTGTGTGTGTGTCTTTACTCTTTAGAGAAGAGAAACTGGGTGTTAGAGTGAGATTGAGTAATATAGACAGACGATATACAGATAGACAGATAGACTAAGAAAACATTAAACTTTAAGATAAAGATGAAAATGTATATTAATATTAATAACATCTGCAATGGTATTTTAGTGTGCTTCGCAGTAGTCTGTTTCCAGTGGGGCGGCGGTGGCTCAGGGGTAGAGTGGCTGGATGGCAACCGTGAGGTTGCCAGTTCGAACCCGGGCTCCCCCAGAGTTACTGTCGAAGTGTCCTTGAGCAAGACACTGAACCCCAAATTGCTCCCGATGTGCTAGTTTGTGCCTTGCATGGTTTCCGCTGCCATGTGTGTGTGAATGTAATGCACAATCTCTGTAAAGCGCCTTGGATAAAGGTGCTATATAAATGCACCATTTACCATTTACCAGTAATTTGTGCCAGAGAGCGAACAGGGGCTTGGTTATGTAGCAGCAAAAAGCACTGACTGGCAGTGTAGTGGTGGAAAGTAACAAAGTAGGCTACATTTACTTAAGTACTGTACTTAAGCATAATTTTGAGGTATTTGTTGAGTATTTCCAATTTCCTATACCTTTACTTGAGGCAAATATTCTACTTTTACTCCACTACATTTATTATTTGAAAACTTTAGTTACTTTGTAGTTACTTTGTAAATTTAGATTTTTATTACAAAACATACATTAACCACTTCAGCCCTATAATACATTTTGGCCATTTGAAAATAGCCGATCTACAAGCTCACAATGCGACGCAATGTGAGCTTGTAGAACGGCTATTTTCAACAGATTTGCTGACTGGGTTGCTCAATCTTATTCCAGGGGACAATGCACATGTGGCTGAAGGTGCTCACTGTAGAAGGGTTCAGGACAATGAGCAGTGGCTGAAGGTGCTCACTGTAGAAGGGCTGTAGGACAATGCGCATGTGGCTGAAGGTGCTCACTGTAGAAGGAGTGTAGGACAATGAGCAGTGGCTGAAGGTGCTCACTGTAGAAGGAGTGTAGGACAATGAGCAGTGGCTGAAGGTGCTCACTGTAGAAGGAGTGTAGGACAATGAGCAGTGGCTGAAGGTGCTCACTGTAGAAGGAGTGTAGGACAGTGAGCAGTGGCTGAAGGTGCTCACTGTAGAAGGAGTGTAGGACAATGAGCATGTGGCTGAAGGTGCTCACTGTAGAAGGAGTGTAGGACAGTGAGCAGTGGCTGAAGGTGCTCACTGTAGAAGGAGTGTAGGACAATGAGCAGTGGCTGAAGGTGCTCACTGTAGAAGGGTTCAGGACAATGAGCAGTGGCTGAAGGTGCTCACTGTAGAAGGAGTGTAGGACAGTGAGCAGTGGCTGAAGGTGCTCACTGTAGAAGGAGTGTAGGACAATGAGCAGTGGCTGAAGGTGCTCACTGTAGAAGGAGTGTAGGACAATGAGCAGTGGCTGAAGGTGCTCACTGTAGAAGGGTTCAGGACAATGAGCAGTGGCTGAAGGTGCTCACTGTAGAAGGAGTGTAGGACAATGAGCAGTGGCTGAAGGTGCTCACTGTAGAAGGAGTGTAGGACAATGAGCATGTGGCTGAAGGTGCTCACTGTAGAAGGAGTGTAGGACAATGAGCAGTGGCTGAAGGTGCTCACTGTAGAAGGTGTGTAGGACAATGAGCAGTGGCTGAAGGTGCTCACTGTAGGAGTGTAGGACAATGAGCAGTGGCTGAAGGTGCTCACTGTAGAAGGAGTGTAGGACAATGAGCAGTGGCTGAAGGTGCTCACTGTAGAAGGAGTGTAGGACAATGAGCAGTGGCTGAAGGTGCTCACTGTAGAAGGAGTGTAGGACAATGAGCATGTGGCTGAAGGTGCTCACTGTAGAAGGAGTGTAGGACAATGAGCAGTGGCTGAAGGTGCTCACTGTAGAAGGAGTGTAGGACAATGAGCATGTGGCTGAAGGTACTCACTGTAGAAGGAGTGTAGGACAATGAGCAGTGGCTGAAGGTGCTCACTGTAGAAGGAGTGTAGGACAATGAGCAGTGGCTGAAGGTGCTCACTGTAGAAGGGCTGTGACGGGGGAGGGGCTCATTAGGATAGACACTTTACAGCTTCCAACCTCTGAAACCACCTCCAGATTGTCTATTAACTCCTCACTAGCTTAGTTTAATAATTTACTGTTCAACATTTGTGTTGAACGATGTGAGTGAATAGACAATTAATGTACAAGTACTTGTTGGATATATTTAGCATTTTTTTTGTCCCCAAAAATGACTTAAAAAAACCCCATGCTTCTCTATTTTTCGATTAATCCAAAACGTGATCGAAAGAATAATCACTAATATTATTAATATATTTTTTCTCATAGCATTTTGTGTTGATATAAAACTGTTATGAAGGGCTAGGATATTACAAGCATTAGCCTCTTCCTGCTCCTTTTCTAACACATCCATGATTTATTGTTCATTGCGATAGTTGGATTTGTTGTTACTTTACTATATTTTGTATTTTCACATTTATCGTTTTATTGTTATGTAACCTTTTTGAATCAAATACAAAGAAAGAAAGATAATCAATAGTTGCAGCCATACTTGAGAGTAAACAGATAACAGCTCAGAATTGCCAGTAGGTGAGTGGGTTGTGTCGATCACATACAGTCATATGACTCATTTCATTGTCGCCGGTTCGATTGCTGCGGAAGACCTGTGTTGCATGTCACTCTCTCTTTCTACTCTTGGTGTGCTCGCTCTCTCTCTCAGCCTGGGCACACTTGAACTTCCATGCGCGGCCAAAGGAAGCTGTGTTTTGCGTCATTGACGCAAAACACAGCTTCTTCTGTCCGCGCATGGAATCTAAAGTGTGCTCAGACCCTCTCTCTCTCTCCTATCCTACATCCAAATGAAGCAAAAACTGAAAATAAATAAATCATGCTGTCCAGTATCCATACATATTTTCCATTTCAACGCTCTCTTGTGCCTCCAGACCTACTGTACTTGTACAGTAGCCTACATGTTAAAATAGTTAGGTCTGGGTCCAATGTGATGCATGAAGACAGTGGTAAGCTGTTAATGGCAGACAAAGCAATGATGCATTTGTGTGACCTTCCTCAGGCCAGTCGCTATCTAAAAAGGACATTAAGGAGCAAGTGTGAGACAGTTTGCAGGAATGTTCCAGTGGTATAAACACACTATTGACAATAGTCAGTAATCTCATGGCTACAGAAAAGGAGCATTAACCACTTACGGTCACACCTACTGTAACTTTGTGTCTGCCTATGAGGCCGTCTTTTTGCAATGGTTTTCAATGGGAACGCAGCGTTTGGTTGGCCTTGCACAGCATTCCACATGTTGCACACACCTTGTGTTTATGCATTCTATGCGCCAGAGCGAAAAGGGTACGCTCGGGCCGTTGCTGATTTCCCCCTCTGTTCAATCGGATAAGGAAACGTCAACACATGTAGAAGGTGCTGCAGGCTACTCCATTTTTAGGCTGTGTTGACTGCACTAAACAGGCGGCCGCGCACAACCTGTGTTTATCAGCTTGCAACCAGTATGCAGGTGTTGCCGTAGCCTTAAACCCTGTATAGTCGACTGGATTCGACCCGAGGTCTACACTCGGCCCCGTCTGCACTAAATATCTTCGCCCCCAGGATAGGAGACGCTAGGCTTCATGTGGTTGAAGTACATTGCAGGAGTGTATTCATGACAGGAGACTAGCGGGACAGACAGCTGTTAAAGTACAACACCTCAGCATTTCACCAGAGACACAGAAAGAGGAATGAAAAGTGAGTGGAAGAGGAAGAGAGAGTTTGTGTGTGTGTGTGTGTGTGTGTGTGTGTGTGTGTGTGTGTGTGTGTGTGTGTGTGTGTGTGTGTGTGTGTGTGTGTGTGTGTGTGTGTGTGTGTGTGTGTGTGTGTGTGTGTGTGTGTGTGTGTGTGGTAACAGCCAGACACACATTATGAAAGACTGAGTGTGTGTGTGTGTGTGTGTGTGTGTGTGTGTGTGTGTGTGTGTGTGTGTGTGTGGGGGGGGGGGGGGGGGGGGGGGATTCAGACAAAGAGTCTAAGTGAGTATAAGAAGAAAGAACAGATAGAGAAAGGGGACGGCAATGAAGCAAAGAGAGGAAGGCAGTGTTGATCATTTTGGAGCAAAAACTATGCAGCCAGAAAATGCGGTTTTGTATGAATGTAACATGTTTGTCATGAAACACATTCCTTTGTGGTGTATAAAATACATAGTAAAACAACAAGGCTGTGTGTCCGCCAAAGCATTTTTTTTCCCCAAGGCTGAAAACACCAGGGGCTCTTCCAAAAGCACCCAGCTGAATGCTCCAGAGCACATTGGGGTCGCCAATGTTTTATTCAGCTATGATATACAGGGGGATATCACATCATATAAATGCCTTTCATCTCAGTCTGAGCCATGTAAAAAGAATTAATGTCAATCGGACCAGGTTTCGCGTACTGTCATCATATAATTAAGTAAGCCTTGCCGAGCCATGTGGCCCATAGGGCAGGAGCCTATCTCCTGTTTCTGTAGCGTGAGGCAGCTTGATCTCCCAGCCATGATGTACAAGTAAACCCCCAGGACATGACGCTAGTATGTCGCAGGGACTTATCCCCAATCCAACCCTTGATGCTGAGTGCGAAGCAGATTAGGTCCCATTTTCATAGTCTTTCGTATGACCCAGCCAGGGATCGAACCCCCGACCTCCCAATCTCAGGGAGGACACTCTAACCACAAGGCCACTTGTGAGTGAGCCCAGTGCCCATGACATCATGGACACTTTGAAATACTAAAATATCTTATTACCCACATAAAAACACCAGGAAAATGTTTCATGTCTCCCAAACATCATTAAAATAAGACCTGGTTGCAAAAGGGGTGAAGCGTCCCTTTAACCCATTTTGGGCGGGAACCGCTTTTGGTGTTTTAAACATTATGTTATAATTTAGCTATTGAAAAATAGCAGATCACTTATGTATTATGAATGATCATCGATAGAGAAGAGAGGCAGACATCTCCCCTTGTGTGTATTGTACGTATATTGTCTTGTTTTTGTTTTCGGTTGTATGTATTGTCAATTGTCAGTCGTTTCGTTTTCATGTATGTTTGATTGAAATTCAATAAAACGTAAATTGAAAAAAAGAAAAATAGCAGATCTACAAGCTCATAGCGCGCCACCGAGTGGCGCGCTACGAGCTTGTAGGTCTGCTATTTTTGAAAAATCGTGAAAATATTTATTTCAGAAAAAAGAAAAAAAGAAGAGGATTTAGAAGATTTTTTTTAAATTTTGAGGTCAGGCCTAAATGGGTTAATGTTTAATGCTAGGCTACGCTAGTTGCAGAGGGCTCCTCATATAAGGCAAAGGCCTGTCTCCACCTCGTGTCAAAGCAGGTGTCAATGTTTACAACTTGATGAGAGGATTAAGTGGAACTATCCACACAGGCACACACCATGAGAGTGAGAGTGAACCGGGCAAGTGATCATCGGATAAAATTGTGTTCTCTCCTCTCCAAGTTTGAAGTCAGTAAATAAAAATAACAGTAAGAGTAAGAGTAACAGTTTTAATCTGTGTCGTTAACCGAGGTGTTCTAGACTAGTCACTTTGTGCCTAACAAAACAAAAGTGAGACAAAGTGAGTATTTCATATGTTTGATGAACTGTATTGCTCATGAATATGGGTTCATATGCGCATGGCATGTCGCAATCACATGCAAAAAAATGAAAGTGGCCGTGCATGTATGTATGTGGGGCAGGCGGCACGCATCTGTTAAAACCAGGCCAATACGTAAGAGCCGTTCCCCCTGTAGTTCTCATTAATGGCCCAGCAGATGTCATTATTAACCCTCCTGCTAGCTGCAGAAAAACTAGCACTCCATTCAATTGAATGAGGTTTTGGCCGGACTTTACCCTTGATTGTATTACCTTAGTAAACATTAAATTAGAGTATGTTTCCAGGTCTTCTACTGCTTCTACCATTTGCCCTTCCAGCCAAAAACATTTGTTTCCGTTGCTTTTTGGGACCAGAAGTTCCAAGATGGTGGATTTGAATTCGCCCCAAAAGTGGCTTCAAAACTTTGTCTGTAGAAACTGGTATTATATAGTTAAATCAATGATTTTTATTTTATAAAAATATATTTATACATCATCTCATTCTGGCCAATTACAATTTGCGTCCTCACTTTTGTCTTGTGTTTACACACTTTTGTCTTCAATGTTTGTGTTTACACACTTTTGTCTTCAATGTTTGTGTTTACACAGACCCTCAACGCTGGACATAGGCGGGGCTAGCGGCCGTCAAAAATAGGCGCTGGGCATAATACAACATTTTGTGAGGACGATTTACTCACAGCTTTGTAAGTCTTCTTCTGCCCGGCGTGCTTCGGAGCTTTGCTGGGGTCAGCGCTGATCTCCACATGCATGGCATAGATGATGTCAAAGAAGTCCTCCACCACCGCCACGCGCTTCAGAGACGAGTCCCCTCCAGACACACCGTCCACACACTGCTGCTGAGAGACAGAGACACACACAGAGAATAAGAGACAAGTCCCCTCCAGACACACCGTCCACACAGACAGAGACACACACAGAGAATAAGAGACGAGTCCCCTCCAGACACACCGTCCACACACTGCTGAGAGACAGAGACACACACAGAGAATAAGAGACGAGTCCCCTCCAGACACACCGTCCAAACACTGCTGAGAGACAGAGACACACACAGAGAATAAGAGACGAGTCCCCTCCAGACACACCGTCCAAACACTGCTGAGAGACAGAGACACACACAGAGAATAAGAGACGAGTCCCCTCCAGACACACCGTCCAAATACTGCTGAGAGACAGAGACACACACAGAGAATAAGAGACGAGTCAGACAGACACACCGTCCAAACACTGCTGAGAGACAGACACACACAGAGAATAAGAGACGAGTCCCCTCCAGACACACCGTCCAAACACTGCTGAGAGACAGAGACACACACAGAGAATAAGAGACGAGTCCCCTCCAGACACACCGTCCAAACACTGCTGAGAGACAGAGACACACACAGAGAATAAGAGACGTGTCCCCTCCAGACACACTGCTGAGAGACAGAGATACACACAGAGAATAAGAGACGAGTCCCCTCCAGACACACCGTCCAAACACTGCTGAGAGACAGGGACACACACAGAGAATAATATCCATCGGCAGTATATCTTGTTGTTGTAACGCACTACCATTATGTACAGTAGAATTACTCATGGGCCCAAACCTCACATACATACAGTCAGTAGTTACTATAGAGATTGATAGACAGGAAGTTCTCTCTCTCTCTGTCGCACTCGCACACACACACACACACACACACACACACACACACACACACACACACACACACACACACACACACACACACACACACACACACACACACACACACACACACACACACACACACACACACACACACACACACACACACAAACCTTTCCATTTCCCACAAGGCCATGGCATAGTTAAGTGTACCACTGAGGAGCAAAGGAGAGTAGGAAACGGGGGGTGTGTGTGTGTGTGTGTGTGTGTGTGTGTGTGTGTGTGTGTGTGTGTGTGTGTGTGTGTGTGTGTGTGTGTGTGTGTGTGTGTGTGCGCGTGCGCGCGTGCGCGCGTGCGTGCGTGCGTGCGTGCGTGCGTGCGTGCATGTGAAGGGAAGTGAGAGAGAGACTGGAGAAAGAGAAATACACATTTGTGTGAAGAGGGAGGAAGAGATAGAAGAGTGAGTGAGAGAGAGTTTTGATTGATTGATTGAAATATGTATTAACAGTTTGCAGAATTACAGTACAATTCAAGCACAACTCAATACAAAGACTGTTAACTGTGAGTGGACGACCCAATAAAGCATTACACTTGTTTACAAGCGGGTCCACTTTGTTCAATTCATCAAAACATTTAGAGACGTAAAAATATACACTTCTATAAAGCCAAAGAGCAGAACGGGAATTAAAAAGGGGGGGAAGGTAAAAAGGGAAAAGAAACATATACAATGAGGGGAAAAGGGGTGGGTGGGGGGGGGGACGATTCAGATTTTACGGGGGCCAGTTTCGAATTGCAGCCGTCCGTAGGTGCCCTTTGAGAGCGGATTTGAAGGATTCGCATGTCTTAATGACTGTTGGTAGGGCGTTCCACATTTTGGTGGCATAGGAGCGAAAATAATTTAGTCCCTTGTTTGTGCCGAATCTGGGTTGCACATGGTTTGTTGCACTCCCTCTGGTGTTGTGGGTGTAGACTTCGTTAACATTAAGGAAGTATTTGGACAGGTACATGGGTATCTTGGTGGTGTATCGAATCTTGTGGACCAGACCCATTGCAAGATACTGTACTCTGTCTTCGACCCTAAGCCATTCCAGCCTGTCAAAGTGGGCAGGGGTGAGGTGGGTTCGGGGGGTGAGGCCAAGTAGGAGCCTGACAAGTTTGTTTTGGGATGTCTGGAGCCTTGTTTTAAGGGCCTTTGAGGTGCTGTGGTACCAAGAGGTGCATGCATAGTCGAAGAAACCTTGTACGAGGGCTCCTGTTAGGGTCTTCAAGGTGTTTTTGTTGACCAGTGAGGAGATCCTGTAAAGGAATCTTGTTCTTTGGTTGACTTTTTTGATTATGTTGGTGGCCATTTTATCACCGGAAAGATTAGCCTCCAGGATGGAACCTAGGTAGGTCATTTCATCTTTTCGTGTGATAATATTGTCACCCACTCTAACCAGGAAGCCATCTGCCTTGCTGAGATTACTATTAGATCCAAAGAGAATTGATTCAGTTTTTCCCAGGTGTAAAGATAGTTTGTTATCAGCAAGCCAGGTGCAGATTCTACCGAGTTCAGAGCTGAGGGCCTTTTCAACCTGCAGTTTGTTCCTGTCCGACCAGCAGTGCTGAGTCATCTGCGAACAGGAACAAGTTGCAGTCACAAGCTGATGTCATGTCGTTTATATATATTAGGAACAGTAAAGGCCCTAGTATGCTTCCTTGTGGAACGCCACAGCTCACTGGAAGGGGAGGGGACAGTGTTCCGTTCACCTCCACCATCTGTTCTCTCCCCTCCAGGTAGGATTGCATCCAGCTCACTGATGTGCTATCAAAACCTATCAAAAATTGCTTTTAGCTTGTTAACCAGTATGGAGTGGTTCACAGTGTCAAAAGTCTTTTGGAGGTCCACCATGACCATGCCGCAGTATTTGCCAGCATCCACCTCGTGTTTGATGTGGTCGCTCAAATAGAGGAGGCATGTGTCAGTGGAATGGGATGTTCTGAAACCAGATTGGAACTCGTTCATTAATTTATTTGTGGCAAGATACTTTTCAACCTGTTCATAGACTTTTCCATCACTTTCGAGATGGAGCTTAGAATAGAAATAGGGCGGTAGTTGCCGGGGTCTAATTTACTCCCTTTCTTGTGCAGGGGGGTTAGAGAGAGAGAGAGAGAGAGAGAGAGAGAGAGAGAGAGAGAGAGAGAGAGAGAGAGAGAGAGAGAGAGAAAAGAGAGAGAGAGTTAACTTGTGAGGCTAAGAGGAAAGGTGGTGGACTGATGAAGAGGAGAACAGGTTTCTCTACCTCCACAGAGAGTCACAAGAACACAAAAAATATTACACACAAATACACACTCCTGCTGCTACCATGGTAACCGAGGGGAGGCCGACCTCATGGGGCAGGTGAGCCTATGTCGGTGTGTGTGCTTGTGTGTGTGTGTGTCTGTGTGTGTGTGTCCGTGTGCATGTGTGTGTGTGTGTGTGTGTGTGTGTGTGTGTCACATATGGGCATCAGCAGCACTAACTAAGAAATAGACAAGGAAGAAAGCAAGAAGAAAAGAAAAGAAAACAAATATTAATATATGTTACAGTTACAGTACGTTTGAAAAACAAGTAAGATAAAATCGAGGATCCGAACGAGCGCTAAGCTTTGCCTTTGGCTTAGTGTCGGCATCAGCCAGGGTGCGGGAGTCTATCCCCGTTTCAATGCGCTAGACCTCTGGGAGATGGATTTCTGTGAGTGCAACACCTACCATCAGCTCCCAGTACTTACCGCACGACTTCAAGCCGTGCTCCTCATCCGCTGATGAGTTGGGGGTGCTCGGGATCAAACCCCATGACCTCCTCATCCGCTGATGAGTTGGGGGTGCTCAGGATCAAACCCCATGACCTCCTCATCCGCTGATGAGCTGGGGGTGCTCGGGATCAAACCCCATGACCTCCTCATCCGCTGATGAGTTGGGGGTGCTCGGGATCAAACCCCATGACCTCCTCATACGCTGATGAGTTGGGGGTGCTCGGGATCAAACCCCATGACCTCCTCATCCGCTGATGAGTTGGGGTTGCTTGGGATCAAACCCCATGACCTCCTCATACGCTGATGAGTTGGGGGTGCTCGGGATCAAACCCCATGACCTCCTCATCCGCTGATGAGTTGGGGGTGCTCGGGATCAAACCCCATGACCTCCTCATCCGCTGATGAGTTGGGGGTGCTCGGGATCAAACCCCATGACCTCCTCATCCGCTGATGAGTTGGGGGTGCTCGGGATCAAACCCCATGACCTTGCGGTCGGAAGGCGAGTGCTCTACCGACTGAGCTACCCGGACACAAACCACAAGCACAGTTTAATCACTTTCAACCTGGCTTTCCTATTTTGGGCATGTCATTATTGTAAGTTTTGAGGGAAATACGATTTGTAATGAAACTGTCTTGATGCTCGTTAAGCAAATGAACGGACATAACGCAAGATTTTGGATCAAACCAGGCGGGCGTGATCTCTGCACAATGTACACGCTGTAGAAGTGCATTCTCTGTCAACCTCCGTAGCAGTAGGTGAGGGTAGTGGAGCTGCGTACAGAACTGTTCATACAGTATGACTCTGTGCTACTGGAATGCACTACTTTTCTGAAAGTCCATAGACCTTTATTATGTAAAATGAATCATTGAATAGACAAACAATTGTAAAAAAGAAAGAATTTGATAAATTGCACAAAATAGAGCCATTAGGGTTCATGCGATTAAGCTAAAATCACAGAACACTTCAATATACTGGTTGCCTACATGTGTGTTACAGAACCAATTTTAATATTGATTTTAAGGTACTTCATGCCCGCTAAAAGTAATGCACACATACGTACATGTATGGTTTGAATTGACATTTCTGCTTAGCTGCAAGCTAGATAGGCTTCGACTAATTTGATTTTACAGTAGGACTTATATGTGGAAGGAAGTGGAGGGGTATCCACTTTATTTTCTGCAAGATTTTCAGCACTTCGGACGTACTATAGACTGGTAGGTGGAATAATTTGTGGAAACCAACAGTCTGCCTCAAGAGACTACTAGAGTAGAAAGGACACAAATCTGGTGGGGATGGACACATCGATGTCCCTGTAGAACAAGAGGCTACTAGAGTAGAAAGGACACAAATCCGGTGGGGACGGACACATCGATGTCCCTGTAGAACAAGAGGCTACTAGAGTAGAAAGGACACAAATCCGGTGGGGACGGACACATCGATGTCCCTGTACAACAAGAGACTACTAGAGTAGAAAGGACACAAATCCGGTGGGGACGGACACATCGATGTCCCTGTACAACAAGAGACTACTAGAGTAGAAAGGACACAAATCCGGTGGGGACGGACACATCGATGTCCCTGTACAACAAGAGACTACTAGAGTAGAAAGGACACAAATCCGGTGGGGACGGACACATCGATGTCCCTGTACAACAAACAGACACGACTCGTTGAAAACCCCTTGGAAACGCAGACAGACACCGCGGATCAGTGTGGATGACAGGTGAGCGTGGGGGAGGTGCACTCTCAGTGTGCACGTGTGTGTGTGCGCACGCGTGTGTGTGCGCGTGCGTGTGTGTGTGTAAAAAGAGACTGTAGTTCATTGACTCTTCATTAGATGCTCTACATCTGGTAAAGGGCGCCCTGGGACTGTCGCTTAAGAATAATGAGACACACACACACATGCACGTGCGCACGCACACACACGCACGCACACACGCACACACACACACACACACACACACACACACACACACACACACACACACGCTTCATACAGACATGTACATATGCAAACCAGAGCTTGAAACCCCATACCCAATAAAAAAAAAACTCTCTTGACCCGCTTGCTCAGTGAATTCTCACCCCCCCCCCCCCCTCTCTCTCTCTCTCTCTCCTACCCCTCTCTCTCTCTCTCCTACCCCTCTCTCTCTCTCTCCTACCCCTCTCTCTCTCTGCATCTCTGGACCCCCCCTCCCCTACTCAGGGTGCAGGTAATGAGGGTTGCTATGGTAACCCAGCTTCAGCTTATCAAAGAGGGGGTGTGGTTGAAGTGCCAACATTTCTCTGCCTCTCTTCTGTTCAGTGCCCCTGCCCATCATCATACTGTACTGCAACCCCAGCATGCTGGAGAGCAGGAGGTGTTACACACCACCCTCTGAGGACCACACACACACTGCAGTGTGTGTGTGTGTGTGTGTGTGTGTGTGTGTGTGTGTGTGTGTGTGTGTGTGTGTGTGTGTGTGTGTGTGTGAGGCTAGCTGTGCCCTTTCCCTTTCCCTGGCAACGACACAGGAGTGGTGACCGAGCCCCAGGACACTCACATGCATGTGCATGCGCACTCACGCACGCACACACACGCACACACACCAGTGAGTGAGTGTGCCCCACGTTATCTGATGCACTATCCCTGATAGAGTGATGAACTGTGCTGCAAAACCCATATACACGTGTGCGTACATACCCCCACTCACACACACACACACACACACACACACACACACGCACACACACACACACACACACACACGCAGACAGACAAAATATGCACATATTTAATGGTATTTATTGTTTTTATGTAATGCGTTTTGTACTGCGTTTTGTTGTGGACCCCAGTGTATGACTATCAGCTAATGGGGATGCTTTTCAAATAAACACATATGTGCATGTACACACCCAAACCTACATACAATATATTATTAAGGCAGTTAAACTGTACATGAAGAAGAAAATAAATGATGTGCAACACATGCAAATAAATACAAGTGCAAGCAAACGCACACACAGGTCCTCCCCCCACCTCCTCCCCCACCTCTCTCTCTGCCATCTTCCTCACGGTTATAGGGCACATCACTGGCCCGGGACTGTACCCTATGTGACAGGACACAGACACACACACACACACACACACACACACACACACACACACAGACACACACACACACACACACGATGTGGGCCGACAGGGTGGGGGGAAGGGTTTATGTGTGTGTTGGGGGGGTGCACCTTAAGGCACAGCAGGCAGGACAGGGCAACATGCTTCTCTCGTCACACACACACACACACACACACACACACACACACACACACACACACACACACACACACACACACACACACACACACACACACACACACACACACACACACACACACACACACACACACACACACACACACACACCAACCCCCATTTCGTAGTCACCCATTGGAAGGGTCAAAGTCACAGAGAGAGAGGGAGAGAGAGAGAGAGAGAGAGAGAGAGAGAGAGAGAGAGAGAGAGAGAGAGAGAGAGGTGGAGCGGGGGGGAGAGTACAGTTGCCCTTCTGCAACATGCACATGAATGAACAAACACTGTAAACACACACACACACACACACACATACTGTACACACTAAAGCATACTTGTGAGGACCTTCAACTTCTAATGGAGTACATTTACGTTAAGTTTCTGACCCTTAACCTAAAGTCCAACTTACAGGTCCTAACCTAAAGTGAAGACCAGCAAATGCAATTTTTTCAAAATTGCACAATTTCCTTCTATACTTCCAAGGACTAGTCCTCACAAAAATAGAAGTCCAAGAACAACCGCGGAGCTGAATTATTATAGTCAACAGTTATTATATGACCGCGGTGTCGTATGCAGCTATGCACAGTTGCACACATGTAGCTTCCTTCAGCATACTGTAATAAGCATGAGAATGAAAAACAAATGTTCTTCAAATAGGCTATTTTTAGTTTCACTCGTTCATGGAGGGACACAGATATAAAAGTTTGTGTTCTTGCCATGGCTCATTATAATGTATTGGTAATCATGTCATCATCATCAGGTTTATTTGCACATACATTTTAAAACATGCAACAAACATGGAAAAAGAACAATACTTTCATATGGAATGGAGCAAAAATCTAAATCAAAAGATGATGTGTCGGAAAGGCCAAAACTTTAAAACAGAAGGGCTTCCTATAAGCTATCATTAAAGCTTAGAAACTGTGTCAATGAAGATATGGGAAATATATCTTATACAATAAATGCACCGTCTCTCTGTATGTACGTACGTGTGTGTGTGTGTGTGTGTGTGTGTGTGTGTGTGTGTGTGTGTGTGTGTGTGTGTGTGTGTGTGTGTGTGTGTGTGTGTGTGTGTGTGTGTGTGTGTGTGTGTGTACGTATGTCTGTAATTGATTGCTATGGCAACCCCGGCCTACACCTGCAGAATTCCCCGCACCTGCCATTTGATTACTTTAGTCAGTCCACTTTTCACAGTCAGTTTGCTCTCGACTCTTCAGACATTCTCCACACATTCTCCCCAGACGTTTACCATTGCACAACCACCGAGTGGGACTTATTGCATATTGTCAGGCATAAAAGCCTTTGTGGTACACGCTCGGCTAGCGGCGCCCCAATCCTTCCTCGATAATGCACTTTGATTTCAAATCTGCTACAATTTTTATGCCATCTTTTATTCTCTCGTTCCTACTTTTCCCTTTCCTTTGAATGCAATAGTGATAGCCTGCACAAACAAGAATTTCACACACTTTTACATGGAATTGTGATGTGACTATAAAGTTTGATTGATTGATTGAATAATTGATTGATTGATATCAGATTGACTTTTGACACCCAGACTGAAGCTCTATAGCACCATGGACATCATAAGCATTAGAGCCGATGTGGTATGCATCCTAAGCACTCGGTTATTGGGTCGCCCCAATAGATATAGCAAAGTGAGTTTAACGTTATTTAACGTTGTTTAATGTAATCGGATAGGACTTTTCTGTTTAAATGCCAAGGCCAGAAAGTAGTTTTTTGCCACTCAGTAGGTGTTCCCACATACCTTCCGGGTATGATGATGATGTCACGTGCATACCGTAACATATATTGCTGTATTTCTAATGGTTCTGTGCAATATAATACATGCTATGCCTGCCTTACCACACAATAATATAATGTTCCAATACTGATCTCACTAATCACAATTGGCCTGACTCAATTCCTTACATTCATGTTTTATTTTGTATTGGTATTTACATTTTTAAATGTACTACGACCCTTTCATAACCATTACAAATGAATGTAGGTTGCATTTATACAGTCTCAGGGTTAGCAGGTTCGGCACCTTGAGTGTTGGTTTTTAAGATCAATGCACACAGTCGACACATAAAAGCCAATAACACAAATCCTCTCAGATGATGAAGGCCGTGAAGAAGAGAAAAGACCCTTCTTGGTATGTAACTCTCCAGTGTAGACCGGCCCGTTTTTCCCCCTCTGTCCCCGTCTCTCCATTTTCGCTCATATTCGGTGCTTGTTTTGCTGAAAGGTTTCTTGACTCTCTCCATCCCTCTCTCCCCTGACCTCCACTCACCTCCTCTAGGCCCTCCACTCCCTCCATCCACACATAATTGGTCTTCTCTCCCTCTCTCTCTCTCCTAACACTCCAGCTCTGCCATTACCACCGTCTTTCTCCCTCTTTCTCCGTCACCATCATTTCGTTCTACAGTACATTAGTCCTCACATCCTCTCCTCTTTTGCTCTTCTTTTGTTTCTTTGTCTCTTTTTCCTTTTTCTATATTTCATCTTCACTTTTTCTGGCTTCTCACCCTTTTCCTACAGTTCCACCACCGACCCCCTCCCATCCCCCCTCTCTCCCCCCATCTCTCTCGCTCTTTCTCTCGCCCTCCTCCATCCTCCGTCCCATTTCCAAACAAGCCTGTTGCTAGGATACCGTGGAGGTCCATTCAGTGGAAGGTAACCTGCCTCCCCTCCCCTTCCCTCCAACCTCCAACCCCACCCCACCAACACACACACACACACACACACACACACACACACACACACACACACACACACACACACACACACACACACACACACACACACACACACACACACACACACACACACACACACACACACACACACACACACACACACACACACACACTCCCCCCTCTCTCTTCCACCACATGGATCAGGAAGGACGGATGCAGAGGGGGAGAAAGCAAGGGATAAGGATGGAGGATGAGAGCCACAGAGTGCACAAAACACACACACACACACACACACACACAGCCCCTGCAGGACCAATTGTTTGTTGAGCTGGGGGCAAGCAGGCACAGCCAACCTGCATCACATCCTACACACACACACACACACACACACACACACACACACACACACACACACACACACACACACACACACACACACACACACACACACACACACACACACACACACACACACACACACACACAGTACACATTCAAACATCCTGCACATGCATGACCCTGGCACATAAGCGAGTGCATGTGCATAGTAATCACATGCATACATTTACACAGACAAACCTACACACACACAAGCACACGGATAGAAATGCCAATTATGAACAGAATTATCTTATTCAGCTGAAGTATAATGACAAAGTTCTGCATCACGGATTATTGTATATGCACACACATACAGTACAAGGTTGTTGTACACCTAATCCTATTTTCAGCCATGGAGTGTTGCGATGCGGTGTGAAGTAGATCTTTTATTTATTTTATTTTTTTGCTCTTTCTTTTTGCCGTGATTGCCGTGATTTTTTTTTACTTATTCTGTTTTGAATGTGTCTATGGAGTTACCATTACTCTAATAGACTCCCAGGTGTGGTTAAAATATTCAAATGTCTTCCCTGTGCATTTTTGGTTTCTTCCTGAAAGACGAAAGCCTTTAAATCAAAAGGCCCAATTGAAATACCACCACTTTAGTGACATCATAACATCATCCCCTCCCCTAACCCCTCCCCCATTATCAACAACAGCTGTGGGCAAGGCTAAAGTTCAGGTGGGTAGTGCTTAGGTGACACATAAAAACATACTTTTAACACTTTCTGTACACTTTTTGAGTGGTGCAAACCACTCCAACAACCAGCTTTGTCTGTACCCGTGTACCTGTACATGTACCCGTGTACCTGTACGTGGTACCCAAAAGAATGAGCATGGTTACTATGGTCATTGACATTACGTCAGACCACAGCTGATCAGGCTATATAAGACCTTGCACCACTCAGTTCACAGGGGTGTTATTTTTTTTATAATCATAGAACCTGATGATCATGTTTTAGGGGGTGAAAAAATAACGGCACTCCATCTTTAAATCAGGCATACCCCAATCTCCACCACTGAATAGGCGAGTCGCATGTCATGGTGTGTGTGTGTGTGTGTGTGTGTGTGTGTGTGTGTGTGTGTGTGTGTGTGTGTGACAAGACAAGCACTACGTAATTTTTGCACAGATCTGCACATGTAACACACACACATATAACATGTTGATGACATAATGATGACCTGTTTCTGTAGCTGTAGTGCGATGGTGTTGGTTGACTGTTTTCCGTTGGGACAACGTGACTGTCCGTCACGTCCATAGCGCATGCATGCGCTATGGAACTGAAATGTTTTGATGTATGGAGCACTAATAATGGTTGCACAATAAGTATTGTGCACTAATGTAGTTTCATACAAATATATGGCATGCATTATGTGTGTGCATAGTGTGTGGAGGCAATTGCGCAATGGTGTGCTAGAAGAAGGCACTGATAAATACTCCTTCTCCTTAAGTGTGGCTGGATTACTATTATTTGCGACCGTATGTGGCAGTTTACTATGAAAACCCGTATTTCCCGTCAGTCGTTCGTTCGGTCGGTCACACCTCCATATATGTTCACACCTCATGGCATCACCCCTCCATATATGGTCACACCTCGTGACATCACGCCTCCATATATGGTCACTCACGCCTCCACCTCCATATTTGAGTACCACAGACGAATAACAGTCTAAGTCCACACTATTGATCCATAATATATAAATGATAGATAAGGGTTCAGGACAACGAGGCCTTTTCGTGGAGGGGTCAGTCTGAAATTTGGACTTAGACTGTTTTTCGTCTGTGGTACTCATTTGTCACGCCTCGTGACATCACGCCTCCATATATGGTCACGCCCGCCTTGTGACATCACGCCTCATGACACGTCACACCACCATATATGGCCATCTCCATATATGGAGATCACAACACTGACCTCATCAAACCCTGGATAGCCATACATGGAGAAGACTGGATCAGCACCTAGATCTGCACATATGGAGCCGGCCAGCAACTCTACATCTGACCTCAAACCTCAAACCCTTAGATCTCCATATATGGAGCTGACCTGTTCTGACATTCCATATGTTGATCTGACCCCCCATGCCAAAGCGCCAGCGCTCGCCCAGCAGTCTTCCGTCGTGACTCGTGACCTCACCCTTTAGGGCATGGTCGCTTCTCGCCCTCAGGGCGTCTTACTGGTATACTGTACAGTGTGTGTGTGTGTGTGTGTGTGTGTGTGTGTGTGTGTGTGTGTGTGTGTGTGTGTGTGTGTGTGTGTGTGTGTGTGTGTGTGTGAGCACGCGTGCATGTATGCATGCGTGCGTGCGTGCATGTGGTGTGTGTTCATATAAATATATCCTATGTATATATTTCTAGTGAGTTATCTAGTGAGCTATCTAAGAGGACATATAGACTAGACATATATAATTATATACTGTATGTATGTTAACAAGTGAGCAGGTCAGCGTTTCACTCAAAGATAATCACATTATGGCTGTCAATGGAAACACAGTAGAAACACAATGGAAATAAATTCAGTAGAGAAAGTTCATTGAACGTGCAAACTGTCAGATTGATGTTGTCAGTCAGTACTCCCCGGCAGCCAGACAGGGTTAGACATGGGCCACACCGCCACAGGGCTACACAGTCAGCAAGCCAACCCACTAGTCAAGGACTCAACTACTTCTCCATCCAATCCATCCATCCCACTGTAACCTGCTTATTCCTACTATTCATTCCCATTGCCCCATCCTGCTGCTGTGTTTCTGTGTCACTGTGTCTTGTATTGATAGCTGTGTCTGGCTCTCAGACCCCATATTGTTTGTTTTTGTTGCTCATTTTTTGTTGACACAGGTCAACAGCAGGGATCAAACTCCATACTCAGTCATTCATTGTGAGCTTGTACATAGGCTATTTTCACTACTTTTGCACGACACCACACATCAGCACTGAAGATGGGACATGCAAGGCTTTAGTAAACTTTCTTCAAAGTTAGAGCTTTCAAATAAAAGTGTTCATAGGACAATAATAAAATATAATAAATAATGATATTGCTGATGAAAGTGAATGTGCTAATATTAATGGTATTATCAATGGTGATTATAATAAAGCCACACACAAAGAGACAAATATGATACGTGTGCAAATGCCCATGAGTACCAGAACAGATGAGGCAACACACACACACACTGACGCACACGCAACACACACAGACGCACACGCAACACACACACACTGATGCGCACGCACGCTCGCACGCACACTCGCACACACACACAGCAGTGCAGAGAGTTAATTATCGAGCAGGTTGGCAGCAGGAGAGAGGCACTAGGGGGGTGGGGGTCTGTGACGGGCACGAGATGTTTCGGAGGTAGAGAAGAGACGAATAAGGAAGTATTCAAAGAAGACCCATACAGTTCTGGAGTCCCTCGGCCAACTGATCCTGAGGCTGGCTGAACATTCACCTTCTGGCATCACAAACACCAGCCAACAAATGTTCACCTATAATGACATACGGTACTGTACCCACAGGTTGAAATGGTTAAAGCATAATTGCGATACAGATGTCCTCAAACTAGCCAAATAAAGGCAGATATACCGGCTAAACTGATATATGGGTCTGGCTCTAATAAGAACCTGAGAAAGACCGAGTGACCATGGTTTGGCACTAGAGAAGGGCAGATACAGGATGAGCCAATGAGAGAACAGGATGTGCGGTCATTGTTGATCAGGGAGCGGTAGAAACACTATTGCACTTTCCAACAGAATGTCAAAACGACATGGGGGAGATCTTTCCAAAAGGACAGTGGGATAGAGGGTGGAGGGGGCTAGGGGGGAGGTAGAGGGAGAGATCGCATGGACAAGGAGAACAGAGATGGAGAGGAGAGGAGAGGAGGATGCACCTGGGACTTCAGTAAAACAAACACCACCTGCTCTCTGTCGTTCAGGTGGTCGACCATGTGGGAAATATGATCCCTTACTGACTTCACCTCTTAAATCCACCTCTGTAAATAAAGGAAAATTCCAGTTTTGGTTCGTATTTTACAATTTAGGGAGTAGTACAGTGAAATTAGACGAACTCCTAGAAAAAACTCCCCCCAACACAACAATGAAACAAAACCTACTGTATTTTCATTGTGGCCATTTTCTAGTAGAACGCACAGCAGGGCTCATTGTACAAAAGTGAACATTTCAAATGTAACAGACCTCAGTTCACAACAGATGAAACATTGTTGCTTTTTCTTTCTCTCATCCTTTTCTTCTGAATTCACTTCACAAAGCAAAAAGGAACTGATTCATTACTAGACTAGGTTATAGTTGTGGGTGGAAACAGTCTGGGCCCGACCTTGTTCTCTCTCTCTCTCTCTCTCTCTGCAAGTGTACAAATATAACCCTTATGGGTCCATTTAGTTACATTTGAACACAGAGTTACATTAACACTGAGGATTTCACTGTGTATCTGCTGTTCTAATGCAGGCTGGTGACAAAGTGAATGCTGTGAATTAGCCACCACCTAGCCTAGCCTGTTCAGACACTGTCACACAACAAAAACTTTGAATTCACTTAAATTGCTGATGTTATATGATATTAGAATCAGCATGTGAAATTAAAACCAGTAAACCACTGGTTATGTGTCTTGTGCTGGGATACTCACAATCAATCACAATGTTTCTCTATAGACCGGGATCTATCTCGGCCATGATACTATTATTGTGTTTATTTCAGACTGTAACTACACTCTACTACAGTGGGACATTTGGTTTTACAATAGAAAGTGACTTAAGTGTGAGTTAAGACAGAGTTAATTTAACTCCAACTGTAAGAGTTCTACTTCTATTTTCTTTCCACAGTCTGAATGCAGTCACCACAGAGGAAAAGAAAAGTTTTTTGTTGGAAGACTGATTTTGATGAATTGAAAATATTGGGCCCGCCCCTATTGTAAACAAGTGTAATGCTTTATGGTGTCGTCCACTCACAGTTAACAGTTTTCGAGTTGTACTTGAAATGTACTGTAATTCTGCAAACTGTTAAAGGTATATTCAGTGATTTCACTTAATTCAAATATCACTTATTTTTTCTTATTTTTTGGTTAATCCTCCCTACTATAAAGTGTGCTGACCATATGAGAAGTTCCTCCCTGTCCCCAGTGAGCCCCTGGGGTCAAAAAACCTTAGTTTCGGTTTGGGCTTTGGGTGGCAAAGCCTTCATCCAATCAGGATGAGAGGGGCCTTCTTCCAATCAGGATCGAGCGGGGCGGGTCTTGGTGCGCGTGCTGTTGCGTGTCCCCCCACTGTAGTGCGTGCATGTGCACATCTTGTTACCGGGGCGGACCGGGGGGTTTTCCAAATCACCCAAATCACTGAATGCTCCTTTAATACATCAATCAATCAAAAGAAAAACAAATTGATTTGTTTTGCTTTGCCTTCCCTGCTTTGCCACTAGATGGCACCATTGGCTCATACTGCCGCGGTTTTCAGCCATTGCGGACCCTATTTAAAGCGACACTGGTAATCACCTACTTCCGGGAACACGGAGGCATTTTAGGGGCGTACCTTAGATCTGTGTGTTGTGACCACAATAGCTGAAACGGACCAGCGCGGTCGCCAATTTTCTTTATTCAAAAACATGAATGTTTTGTATGATCACCTCAATCTGGGCGCAATCCCAAAGGTTTTTTGGATTGTGTCCAGCCCGGGACCCATAGATGGAAAATGTTCGATGACATCACAAACATGGAAGCGAAGCGTTGACGATGGACGCCAGAGCCGCTAAAAATCATTTTTAAACATTACAAACTAAGGGGTCGTCCGATATCGTCCGTGGCATGGAAACTGTTAACCCATAAAGCACCATTCGCGTAATTTAACGTTATTTTAACGTTAACATTATTTCGTATAGGCTGGCCGCCTGCCAAACCCGTAAATTGATTCAAATAATGTAAATTGATGCTTTATCCATGTTTTGATCCGCTCGAGTCGATAGCCGACTCACGTTAGCATCGAGGTGTCGAGTGTGACACTGGAGTGCGCCATCTTAGATTGCACATGCATCTACGTGCATTCAATGTGCTGTTTTCAATCGCTTGCATCTCCGAATCGGTAAAAAAAAAGGTTTATTCAGCGGTCGATAGCCGGCGCTGTGATAGTCAGGTTTTTTCTGCACCCAGCGAGAGATCAACAACCGGTCAAGACAACACACAAACCATTTTGTCATCGTAACATCCGGTTACGGGTATTTGGCTCTTCAAAATAAGGGTTGAAAGGGGGAAAACCTTGGCCATAAATACGCGTTAATTAAATAATTAAGTCTAGCGGGGAATGTGACTGGTCAACAATGCAGTTGTGCACATGACGACACATGCAGTACGACACACCTAGTGGCATATGAAGTGACAGCAGACCTCTTCAGTGCATGAAGGAAACGCATTTGTCTCCATAATGGTTTCCCTGAGACAAATGGTCTGCCTAATTTACTCAGTCACAGACATTCGTCCTTTCTAAACAGTACATTCAAATCTCGTCAGTTAATGGTTAACGAGGGTCGGCTATCTGTCCGAAAAAATATAAATGAGCATCCCTGAGGACACCCGGAGGACAGTGGTTGAGAGTTAAAAAGGCATTAGCTACTTGCACTTGTAACTTCAAGTTCATCATTCACTTTCTCTTAGATACTGACTGTAGTGTGATTACAAACGGTATGAAAGTGAGTTTAACAGCAAAGAACACATTTTTCATTTAAAATCAATTAGCAGGATATAAAAAAATTCTTAAAGACGTTTTTATTCCAGACATAGTAAGGGACCTTGGTTAATTTCTCAGCATGCTTCCTAGGTGTCAGAGGAGAGTTGGCTGAGTGGGAGGAGGTCAGAAGGAGACGAGGAGAGGAGGAGGAGAGGGGAGGAGGGAACCGAGGCTCTACCGCCTAATTAAGACTGGTGTTAATTTCCTCTCAGCGCCACGCCGACCAGAGACACTGCTCACCATGGCAACTGCAGAATGCCAGGAGAGTGGAGAGCTGAGGGCTGTGAGGAGGACACACATGAATGCACGTGCGGTTAACACATATGTGTGATGCAATTTAGCATGCCCAACTCTGTGTGTGTGTGTGTGTGTGCGTGCGTCCGTGCGTGCGTGTGTGTGTGTGTGCGTGCGTGCGAGAAGACAAACAAAGCTAAGTATATTTGCGTGTGTGTGTGTGCGTGCCTGCGTGCGTGCGTGCGTGCGTGCGCTAATTGGAGAGGCATAATCTTTTTTCTTCACAGATCTCATTTCAAAATGTACATGTTATTTTCTGTCGTCTCCATCATACAGGTTGACCTGACTGAACCTGTGAACATTACCACCCACCTTATCAGCCAATCACACGCTTAACGTACATACATAGCTAAATGTCCCATCTAGTACTAGCAGGCCACCGGCAATCAACAGCTACGTGTTCTCATTGGCCGTCAATACGGTGATGCCCACACCAGTCATGTGATTAGATAGTCAATTTAAGTAGTGTGACATCTGTACAACTGTTTTAAAATACACTTTTTCGTTAAAGAATTACAATATAAAGTTGACAGACCCGGCTGGAGTCAAATGCATCAAACCACAGTAGGCTTCTAAACTGTTGAGCTCTATTTCATAGTAAGTGAGGTGTAGTATTAAGGTTTAACACGTGTGGTTTCTGCACTGAGGAACTCAAAGAAAGACATAATTTGTCAACAAAAGGTGCACTTTAGACTAGCTGGAGCCCTCATTCAATGCCATTTTCATTATGCTCCAACACATCAATATCACTAGTAAAAACTAAGCTTCAGACCTCCACGTGAGTGCTACACGTGGCCTTTAGCCCAGGACCCACCTAATTTAAACACACTGTGTTATTTTGGGATGGCTCAGGATGAAAGAGAGACAGGTTTAAGCAAATATCAATGGGATTTGTATTTAAGATATTCAAAGGGACAGTGCTCTCATACCTACCAAATTTAGAACAAACATGGAAAAAGTGTCATTCTACTACTCTGCCACGACAATGTGGAATGCCCTGACTGACATCATCCATTAAAAGGATGAGAATCAGTGGTTTCTTTCCAAACTGGCCTGAAAAACAAAACAGAAAAACATGTACCAGGCCACCGTTTCTCCTTGTTCTCCTTTGTATAGTTATTTGAATTTGTTGATGCCATATATTAAAGATGAAGTGCCGTGACCCCCCCGAAATATTTTCGATTGGGCCTTTTGACTCAAAGGCTTTCAAGAAGAAACCAAAAATACACAGGGAAGACATATTTGAATATTCTAACCACACCTGGGGGTCTATTGTTATAGACCGGGCAAAAACAAACACATACAAAACAAATACTAAATCAATATTCATCCTCCAAAAAAGAGCAATATGAATTGTAAATAAAACTGCCTACAGAGAACCAACAAACTCTTTATCAATTTAAAAGCATTCAAATTCAAAGATCTGGTTGACATTAAAACAATCCAAATAATGTATAAAGCACAAAACAAATTATTACCAAACAACATCCAGAGGTTGTTCCAAAAGAGAGAGTCATTATGATCTGAGAGGAGTAGCCTATGTATGTTTAATCAGCCGTTAGTGAGGACCAGTGCAAAATACCACTGTGTTTCATTGAAAGGGGTTATCCTGTGGAACAAATGCAGAGATGAATTGAAACAATGTGAAACAAGTTAAAAAAAATGTTTAAAACGGATATACTAAATATATAGGATAGAATAGCTGGGTTCAGTGTGTACGCATACTGTGTGTGTGTGTGTGTGTGTGTGTGTGTGTGTGTGTGTGTGTGTGTGTGTGTGTGTGTGTGTGTGTGTATAAATGTATGTAGATCTAGACTGTCTTGTATGCTTGACTAGTTTTTTGTTCATGGAAACTTGCTTTTCGTTTTGACCTCGCTTTAATGCGAGTGTCAGTGTGTAAATACTGTGGCAGTATATCTGAAGACTGATGTATTGATTTATTGAGGTACACAAAGAAGGGGTAGGTCCCGAAAAGTTTTTAACTACACTTCTTCCTATTCCTTTTTCGAACATAAATTGGATAACAGATATCTCTTGGTTTATTTTATTTTATTTGTTTTATTATTATTTTAAATCTAGTTCTTCCTTTATTTCCTTTGTCTGTTCATTTATGTTTTAATATGTTCGTTATAAATGAAAAAATGAAAATAGATGAGACCCCCAGGGTCTATAACAATAGACCTGGGACAGTGGGGAGTAATGTAAAGTAAGTAAAGTAAAACAGAAAAAGTACAAACATCACGGCACTCCATTTTTAAGTGTTCATATGCTATGTTGATAAATTGAATACATAGGACCACAATGGAAACAAGACCCCAGGACCTATTTGCATTGTAAGCTTGTAGATCTTCTATTTCTTAATTGTTTTGGAAAATGTTTGAAAATGAATTAATTTTTTTTCAACATGGGAACAATAATGATAATTATGATTGACGATTATGCTAAATAACTACAATTATGTAAAATAATTACGATTTAGGCGATTATGAAATAATTGATAAATAATCTGAAACCTACATTATAAACCAAAGCCGAATCATTGTGGAACATAACATGACACTATATATCTATAAAATACCACAGCAACACATACATTATTGATTAAGGGAGGAGAACATTGGGGGAGTAGACACCTGTGATAAAGTTCTTTGTAACACACACTGGAGGAATATTTATTATTCTTTGTGCCACACACACCCAGTCTCGATGGATACTCCATAGTTTCATACACTAACATTTAGATTAGAGGGTTTGATTCTATGATATGATATGATAATATACAGCCAGTGAGTAGAGGGACAGAGACAGAGACAGAGAGGGACACTCTGAATTTCACATTTCCTCACATTAACATGTTTATCAAACTCATGCTTTCCCTGATTTAACCAGAGCGAGTTATGAAGTGGTACATTTATTGTCTGAGACTGCTGTGTGTGTGTGTGTGTGTGTGTGTGTGTGTGTGTGTGTGTGTGTGTGTGTGTGTGTGTGTGTGTGTGTGTGTGTGTGTGTGTGTGTGTGTGCGTGCGTGCGTGCGTGCCTGTGTATTCTAGAAAGTTATTTCACACTGTATTTAATCTAGGCGCGCACGATTATCTGAGCATGAATCCTGTCTGATAGCACCTCCATCCATCCATCTACTCTCGCTCTCTATTTCCAGGCCTCCTCCCCTCTCCTCGTCCCTTTCCCCCTCTCACTCCCATTATGATCAATGTGTTCCACTCAAACACAGTTAAACCATAGCAGATTACTCAGACAGAGAATTCAACTGACTGTCAGACAGACAGACAGACAGACAGACAGACAGACAGACAGACAGACAGACAGACAGACAGACAGACAGACACTATGTAATATACAAAGTACATATTAGAATATGCAATATACTGTACATATGCCCTGCCTATAGCATCAACTGCCTGAGACAGTGCAGTCGGCACAGGCTTTTCAAATTGAAAGACACATTCAGAGATCATGAAACAAGAATTGATGACAGTCATAATTACCAGCTGTGTTATTATATCTGCAGAATTGTGGGTGAAATAACTAGTGGGTTGTTGTTGCAACTTGCTGGCTGCAATGCAATGCTATCCCATTGGCTGAGAGGTCGGTTAGAGGCAAAAAGTGTCTGGTTGCCTAGAGACGAGGCAGCCAATCAGAAAGATAGGTGACTACGGCAGCCAATGAAATGATAAGTTGCCACTATAGGTGACTACGGCAGCCAATGAAATGATAAGTTGCCACTACCAACCATAGACATAAACGTAGATGGCCTTTCTGGCTCTGGAGGGTATGTGCTCAAAGGAGGGCAAAACTTTCCCGAGATTCCTTGCGAAGCACCGCGGAAGCATGAGCGTGCGTCACAGAGCGCATGTTCGGTTCTGTAAGTCCCGGAAAAGATGCGCTGTGATTGGCCAGTAATCACTTGAGTGGCAGCGTGACGAAACGTGCCTTGCACACTTCCGGCGTACTTCCTTCCGTGTAAATTCTTCCGCCCCTCCTTCAACACACATCGCTCCAACGAACTGCAGCGGCCAATGAGGCATTTCTTTTATTTTTTTTACACCGTACGACGTGTGGGAACGTCATAACTAATCCAACCGACGGGTTGCTAGGACGTGTACACACGTCCTAACGCATTTTCATTGATATCAAACGAGAGAAAAATTCTGAATTGTTATTTTTTTGTTGGCCTCCAAGGCCACCATACTCCTTGCTCTTCGCACATCCGCGGTCCCGTCCACTTCTCTGTTTACCGCTGCAGAAAGAATTCCTCGTATCTTCTAATCTAGGGAGCTCTCCGTGGTTTTGATCAGATGGATATACTAAGCTCTTCATTTCTGACTTCTGAGTTCTGACCTGCCTCTCGTTCAAAATATGAATGTGATGGATCATCGAGCGATTTTATCGTAACGATAGCAAGGTAAGCAAGCAAAAATATGTCTCCCGATTTTTGTCCGGAACCGAATTGTGTTAATATCTATGCTACCAACCTGATAGAAAGCAGACCAGCCTGCTTCGCAGCTGGCAAAAAGGCCACTATGGTATGGTGTGCTGGAAGAGATTTATAACAAGTCATACTCAAAGTGATGTCATAGAGCAAACGCAAGCTGCTATAGAATAGAGTCATCACAGAGAAGGGAATACCTCTGCCGCATAGTGGCAGTTCCTGAATTTCTGGGGAAGCAGGGAGTAACATTGTAAGAGAACAACAAAACACAAGAAAGCCTCAATCAAGAAACTTCATTAAATGCTTGAGCTCCTTAAACATTTTAACCATTTTTATTCAAAGCTATACTGCACCAGCACATGATGCCATATGCATATTCACATCACATATTCACATTACATGCCTGCTCACAATCACAGAGGGACTGCAGAAGTACCTGCAGGGGGAAGCTGTGGACCTTGTCCAAGTGCTGCCGTACAAAACAGCTGTCTATGACACTCTCAACGGGCAGCACACATATCAGATGGTAGAAGAGAAGGATGTACAAGCACTAAAGCCATTTGCAAAACGCATGACATCCAGGAGGAGCCTTTTATTGGACCAAGAAGGAAACAGAGGTCGTACTAGTCGTCTACTATACTGTGTAGGAGCTAAAACTAAAGGTTTGTTTTAAATAAATCCATCAAACGTTCAAATCAAATATAAGTTTGAGATATTATTATTATTATTATTAAATCTAATAAATGAGGCTTCAGGGCAAGCCCTAGTAGGAGCTCAGCTTTGAGTACAGCCAGTGCCGTAACTTAGTTACGGTGGGCCCCAGTGCAGGCTATTATGACACCTGTTCATTTAAATTGTTATCCTGACCCGAAAATGCATTTTCTATTCTGTTCACTCTGTTCAAGAGCTAGAGAGACAAGGAGACTCCTGTTACTGTTCAAACTTAACACTTAACACTATCTTGTTTTAACAACAAAATATCATTTACCATATACTATCTAAACATAATTCTAAATAAAACATTACTAAACAAATTGAGTGTGTTTGTTTCCGGCGTGTGTTGACGGCCCAAATGGACCAACAAAACATTTTCAATATCTCACACTTTGTCACCCTATTTTACCCCCCATCTCTCTTTTAGCATCAATCTCATCCTGTCTCCGACCCTATTTCCACCTCTCATGCTTCATCTCGTCATCTCGCTCTCTCTCCATATCTCACCCTCTTGTGATAGACGTACTGTATGTCTCTCTTTTTAACAATCTCTCTCTCTCTCCATCCCTCACTCTATCCATCTCTCCTAGTAACACAATTACCACCAGTCAGCGATCTACAGCTGCTCAGCATGGGGATAATCAGTCTCACACACACACACACACACACACACACACACACACACACACACACACACACACACACACACACACACACACACACACACACACACACACACACACACACACACACACACACACACACACACACACACACACACACACACACACACACACACACACACACACACACACACACACAGGCAGGCCACCCTTACCCAGAGACCAGACTGTCAACCCCCCCCCCACACACACACACACACACATACAAGTTCTCTTCTTGTGGGGTCTGTTCCACTGTGCACCATGATATCTGACACTGATGCCACACCTGTCAGGCAATGGCACAACCTAATGCAGGTGTGTGCGTGTATGCGCGCGTATGTGCACGTTTGTCTGTCTTTGTGCACACACACACACACACACACACACACACACACACACACACACACACACACACACACACACACACACACACACACACACACACACACACACACACACACACACACACACACACACACACACACACACACACACACACACACACAAATCAATAGCAAGCATCTTCCAGGAGCTCATTGCTGTTGGCAGAATGAGGGAATCATCAGCTCTTATCCCCCTCCTGTCCCAATGTGTCCCATCCCCCTATTCTTCATTCAACCATCCCCTCATCCCCCATCATACACCTCTATGCTTCCTCCACCCATCACCCCATCCCCTCATCATACACCTCTATGCTTCCTCCACCCATCACCTCATCACCTCATCATACACCTCTATGCTTCCTCCACCCATCACCTCATCCCCTCATCATACACCTCTATGCTTCCTCCACCCATCCCCTCATCATACACCTCTATGCTTCCTCCACCCATCACCTCATAATACACCTCTATGCTTCCTCCACCCATCACCTCATCATACACCTCTATGCTTCCTCCACCTCATCCCCTCATCATACACCTCTATGCTTCCGCCACCCATCACCTCATCATACACCTCTATGCTTCCTCCACCTCATCCCCTCATCATACACCTCTATGCTTCCTCCACCCATCACCTCATCATACACCTCTATGCTTCCTCCACCCATCCCCTCATCATACACCTCTATGCTTCCTCCACCTCATCCCCCCATCATACACCTCTATGCTTCCTCCACCCATCACCTCATCCCCCCATCATACACCTCTATGCTTCCTCCACCTCATCCCCTCATCATACACCTCTATGCTTCCTCCACCTCATCCCCTCATCATACACCTCTATGCTTCCTCCACCTCATCCCCTCATCATACACCTCTATGCTTCCTCCACCTCATCCCCTCATCATACACCTCTATGCTTCCTCCACCCATCCCTCATCATACACCTCTATGCTTCCTCCACCCATCACCTCATCATACACCTCTATGTTTCCTCCACCCATCACCTCATTATACACCTCTATGCTTCCTCCACCCATCACCTCATCATACACCTCTATGCTTCCTCCACCCATCCCCTCATCCCTCATCATACACCTCTATGCTTCCTCCACCCATCCCCTCATCCCTCATCATACACCTCTATGCTTCCTCCACCTCATCCCCTCATCATACACCTCTATGCTTCCTCCACCCATCCCTCATCATACACCTCTATGCTTCCTCCACCCATCACCTCATCATACACCTCTATGCTTCCTCCACCCATCACCTCATCATACACCTCTATGCTTCCTCCACCCATCACCTCATCACCTCATCATACACCTCTATGCTTCCTCCACCCATCCCCTCATCCCTCATCATACACCTCTATGCTTCCTCCACCCATCCCCTCATCCCTCATCATACACCTCTATGCTTCCTCCACCCATCACCTCATCATACACCTCTATGCTTCCTCCACCCATCACCTCATCACCTCATCATACACCTCTATGCTTCCTCCACCCATCCCCTCATCCCTCATCATACTCCTCTATGCTTCCTCCACCCATCCCCTCATCCCTCATCATACACCTCTATGCTTCCTCCACCCATCCCCTCATCCCTCATCATACACCTCTATGCTTCCTCCACCCATCCCCTCATCCCTCATCATACTCCTCTATACTTCCTTCACCCATCACCTCACCCCCCCCTCATCCCCTCATCATACTCCTCTATACTTCCTTCACCCATCACCTCATCATACACCTCTATGCTTCCTCCACCCATCACCTCATCATACACCTCTATGCTTCCTCCACCCAACACCTCATCACCTCATAATACACCTCTATGCTTCCTTCACCCATCACCTCATCATACTCCTCTATACTTCCTTCACCCATCACCTCATAATACACCTCTATGCTTCCTCCACCCATCACCTCATCATACTCCTCTATACTTCCTCCACCCATCACCTCACCCCCCCCCCTCATCCCCTCATCATACTCCTCTATACTTCCTTCACCCATCACCTCACCCCCCCTCATCCCCTCATCATACACCTCTATGCTTCCTCCACCCATCACCTCATCCCCTCATCATACTCCTCTATACTTCCTCCACCCATCACCTCATCCCCTCATCATACACCTCTATACTTCCTTCACCCACTCCACCAGCACTACACTTAACAATTGCAAAGTAGTGACACCATGAGAGCACAATATTAATTGATCAATAAATGTATTGATCAAATGTAATTTTTACATTGAATTTTGCCCAGTACCTTCAAGTGGCGCTCTTGAGCTTCACACTGTGCACACAGCACTATAACTATTGCAATAGTACAGTACAAAACCGTACAGAACAGTACAGTGAGTACAATACAGTACAGGACAGTGAACAGTACAGTACAGAGTACAGTACATGAGTACAGTACTCTGAGTACAGTACACAGTACAGAACACTGCATGGTACAGTATAGAGTAGAGTAGACTACAGTACAGTACAGTAACTATCATAATACAAGTATAGTTGCACCACTCAGTTCACACGGCTTAGGAATAGTTCAGGAAGTGGTGGCACATCTTCGAGGGAGACGTCGGTGGGGTACATCTTTGAGTCTGTGTTTGCAGACATGTTTACTGGCTAGTTGCCGGGCAGAATGACCAAATGTAATCGAGATGTTTGTAGAGAAGATCGTCAGTAGAGGTTAATCCTGTTTGTGGACCTTGTAGTCTTATTTGTGGATCCTGTGGGATCTGTAGTTTCTGTACCTTTCATCTGCAAGATGTTTGTTTGTTGATTGCCATTACCGGTATACACATTGTAAGCTTGTAGATCAGCAATTTTGGATGTGTGACCCCTGCAGGCAACTACAGGCAGGGAAATAGTAGCAGAGTAGGGCTGGGCGATATGACTTCATCTGATTATCGTGATTATTGTCTCCACCAGGCCGAAGGCATGGTGAGAGAGTATGTTTTGCACTCCGTCCGTGTGTGTGTCCGTCCGTCCGTGTGTGTGTCCGTCCGTGTGTCCTTCCGTCCGTCCGTTACCAGCTAATCTCCGGCACCGTTAACCCAGTCGATGCCAAACTTTGCACACACACTCCCTAGATGCCAACGATGAACCTCTGCCCCGCATTTTCCAGAACGGCCTGTTATAGCGCCACCATGAGGCAGCTTTTCACATTTGTTACCTAAAACTGCACCGATCTGCGTGAAACGTTGCATGCACACTCCCTAGAGGCCAAGGACAAACCTTTCACCTGCATTTTCCGCATCTGCCTTTTATAGCGCCACCAGGAGGCCGACTTTTGTAAAACACATTTTTGGATATTACTCCTCCAGATTCTGTCCAAAAATCTCACAAATCGTTACACAGTATCTCTATGGTCATGTGCTCAAGTCGGATCTGTCCGATATTTCATATTCCACCCTAATTGGCTATAATTGCCTTTCACAGTTTGCAAGATTGCCCCGTTTTGAACAAAAGCCTCAAATCATGAACACAGCATGCAATTTACGTGAAATCTTTCACACATTTTCTTACTAGGCTGAGGAATATATCCCACCCTTTTCACATTGGCCTGTTATAGCGCCACCAACAGGTTGATTTTTGCAAAACAGGTTGATTGGAACAAAATGCCTCAAATCATCCTATTGCCATACAAGGCAAACATATTACTACTAAACATTTTGCCAAACATCTCACACAGTCCTATCCTCCAGGTGGAGACCTGTGCCCAGAAGGGCACTTTTTCTAGTTTGCTACTGTTTAGCTGTCACTTGTAGTGGACAACTTGTATTGTACACATCCAAGGTGATAAAGTGTTTAGCTGTCACTTGTAGTGGACAACTTGTATTGTACACATCCAAGGTGATAAAGTGTTTAGCTGTCACTTGTAGTGGACAACTTGTATTGTACACATCCAAGGTGATAAAGTGTTTAGCTGTCACTTGTAGTGGACAACTTGTATTGTACACATCCAAGGTGATTGATAACAAGGTGTTAAAGGACGACCCATTTTCAACCTATCTTTATAATATTGCTCCTCACTAACGATCATTATAACATGGTAAAATGTTTATCTACTCCCTCTGTCTCTCTGAGAAGGGCTGTGGACAGTTCAGAAACGATGGGGAATTCAAGCTAATAGAAACTGCAAGCTTTCTAATCCTGTAACGTTAGCATGCTATAATGTTCTCGGTTCTCGCGTTAATATAAATCTAAATAAACATTTTTAAATCTTGTTTGGAAAAAAAAATCTGCCTAATGATGATGTCACTGGTAGGTGGGTGAAGTGTCCACAGACACAGCCCTCCTCTGAGACAGACCATGTAGATTTATTTTACCATTTAATCATGAACATCAGTGAGGACCAATTACATGAAGAGATGAAGACAGGTTGAAAATGGGTGAAGGCGTCCATTAAAGCTGAAATATGGAACTTATTTTAATGAATACAACTTAATTTGAATTAAAATGAATGTTAACCCATTTAGACCTGTTACATCTATAACTCTCAAGCTGGGAACGTATCTGTGTAATCTTAGTTGTTGCTATATAAAGCTCATGTCGGGCAGAAACCTCTTATCTCCATATTCTAACTTGTTGCATTTTTTGAGTGGTGCAAACCACTCCAACAACCAGCTTTGTCTGTATGTGTCTGTGTGTACATGGTTGCTATGGTTAGTGTGTGACGTAGTGTGTGAACAGTTGCACCACTCAGTTCACACGGGTGTGATTTTTTCTATAGATTTAACGCCCCACTTTGATCTTACTAAAACGTCACACAAAAGCACCAAAAGTAGCAGATCCACAACCTCGAGACGCTGCTGTCGATGTTACAACATTACTGGCACATTTGCAGTGGATAGACTTTACTCTTCCATTGAGAAGTGTAGACCCTGGTGTCAGGCAGGACACCTAGGCTACTGGTTGACAACTACAATAGTACTGGCTGAAGCTCAAGGTGAGGATGCCTTATTGATGGAGCAGCAGACAGGTCTTTAATGTGGGAGACCTGGGTTCGAATCCACAGTATGACATGGAAGTTAAGTTATAGATTGCAGTTTGAACTGTTAGGCCTACATTGGAGGAGAAAAAAAACATCTCAGTGATTTGTGTATATAATAGCAACGGCACATGCTGACTTCCTACATTGGGTTACAAGTAGTGGTGGAAAGTAACTAATTACATTACTTGAGTATTTCCAATTTTCAATACTTTTACTTCTACTCCACTACATCTCAGAGGCAAATATTGTACTTTTACTCCACTACAATTATATGAAAACTGGTGACTGTAGATTGTAATTATTGTTACAAAACATATACATTAACCACCTCAGCCCTATTTCAACTTTGGCTATTTGAAAATAGCTGATCTACAAGCTCTGTTGTAGAGCTCCTATTTAGAGCTTGTAGATCAGCTATTTTCAAAATATTTGAATTCATTTTATACATAATTATTGATACCTTGTGAAATGGGACATTCTGCATTATGGGTACTTTTGCTTTTGGTATTTTAAGCATATTTTGATGCCAATCAATACTTTTTATTAGCAGACGTTTTCCTTGTAAGTACTTTTTCCACCACTAGTTAGCAGTATTTGACTGTCTGGTGGTGATACGGCATCCTGCCCAGTAATGTGAACCCAACATTAGGATCAGGGCTGTTTGCCAGTAAAGACAGACGGAGCTCAGGAGTCTCCTGTCCTTCGTTGGGACAAACTGATATGGATGATTAGGAAATGGGTCCCAACTTATTTTGGTTTGTAACTCTGTAAACTCTGTGTTTTATTTTGCCAAAGCGTCCATTCATTGTCAGAAGAACAGTAACCAGAATCACAGAAGAGAGACTTGTCTCTCGTTTCCAACAGCGCATGACCCTCCATTCACCCGACATCTGTCCTTCACATAACCCCTCATACACGCACGCACTCTCTCTCACACACACACACACACACACACACACACACACACACACACACACACACACACACACACACACACACACACACACACACACACACACACACACACACACACACACACACACACACACACACGGGTAAGTAGTAGGATCCACACACTTTTATACATAGTGTGAGTGTGTGTGTGTGTGTGTGTGTGTGCTCGCGCGAGCACACATGCGTATTTTGGGTGGATGGGGTAACTTAATTGGGTGAGGCCTCCTCTATCAGGCCAGCGATCTCTGCTATCTCAATGCACCCCTTATCCCAGCATTATAAATACACTAAATTGACAGCAATTGGTAGGACTGGATTGGTAGTGTGTGGGACGGGCGTGTACTACTACTACTTTCACTACTACTACTGCATGTTCTAATGTTTGTATGCTTGTGAATGTGTGTGACACACGTGTGACACACGTGTGACACACACACACACACACACACACACACACACACACACACACACACACACACACACACACACACACACACACACACACACACACACACACACACACACACACACACACACACACACACACACACACACACACACACACACACACACGTCATTTTTGCAAAGCCTCCACATTCTCACTCTGATCACTCGCTCATTCATATCACAGGTCAGACACTGATGGTCTGTCCTGGTCATCATCACCATGACAACACATCCGTATGGAGCATCGTTCAACTTCTATTCAGCCAAGGAAAGAAAGGGGCTTCACTCCCAGCAGAATACCATTAAGAGACTGTAGTTGTACTAGGCAGCTCCTCACGGACATGATCTCCACTGCAGGGAACGGACTAAATACTTCACAATATAATAACACTGTGTCTGCTTGAGAGAGGGAAGTAGTGATCACATGTAGTTGACACCAGTGTCTAGAGAAACTATTTATAGGCCAACAAACCACTCGCTGCTTCCTTCTCAACTGGGGGCCACCCTCAAAAGGCAGGGGATCTCTCTCTCTGTATGTATTAGACAGTAGAATGCAGACTGTTTTAGCCAGGGGGCCCGTCTGTGTGCTGTATTCCACTGTAACTGGTAAACCTTTAAAGACAGTACTGATAGTAGTAGTACTACAATAAACGCCATAGACGATAGTGAAAGTAAAGGGAGAAAGAGAGAGTGTGTGTGGGTGTGGAGGGGACACACTGATGAACTCAGATGAGTGTGAGAGAGAACCCCTGACAACATGTCTGGCATGAGTCACAGACGCGTGCTGCTTATGGATCCCACCGCTTTTCTAGGGACTGGGAGACCCGCTGTGATTGGCCAGTAGTCGCTGTGATTGACAGTTTTTCTTTCCTAGCGTTTTTTTCTTTACAACGTTGAAGAAATAGCTTTCATTGTGATAATGCCAGAACACAAATAAACAACTCTGTAAATGCACAAGGTCAGATGGGATTTGTGAATGTTCAGTGGCCCCCGATCTAGAGAAGGTTGAGAATCACTGCACTAATAGGTGGGTATAATTTCTGTCTACATGGCCTGTGTCTCCGATGTAATCTATAGATACCGGTAGTTAGAAAATGTGTGCGGCGAATCCAGTGATGACATTTGTATTTACTGTTTTATTGATGCAACAACAGTGGCTTCTATTTCAGCATGCTAACTTCCCAGGAAGAGAAAGGTCTTAGTATAGTAGTTTCCAATTAGCTTTGAATCCCCACCAATGATGTCATCGCCGGTAGGGACGTTTCAGAACTGTCCACAGCCGCATAGCGAGTAGTACACGCCTGGTGAGCATTAGTGATATGATATGAGGACCAATTATATTAAGATACAGTTGAAAGTTGGTGAAGTATGCAAGTGAAGTGTTTTTGTGAGGTTGTTTAATTAATCCCTAAAAACAAGCCAGTGTCTCACATAGATAATAGAGACTTTATTAATTTTATTGACCGAACGTAATGCTGACAGTGCTCATTTTCAGCATGTGTGTTTCTATGGCACATAGACACACACAGAGAGACACACACATTCTAATCTGGGAGATGACCATGACCAGACCAGTACCACCACAGTCTTATACTATTGGCCCATGAGGAGCTCCAATGGCGCAGTCGGGGGTTCGGTGCCTTGCTCAATGGCACTTTAGCGGTGTTGGGGGAGGGGCGAGTGGTGACCATTCACTAGCCTGGCATGGCCAGACTAATATCACTGCGTAAATATTAGTATGGAACTTCGGCGTGGAAGATTTCCACGATTTATTTCCAAGGGGCAGTTACAAACAGATTCCAACATCACAGAAAAATGTCTCACTTAGTGGGACTCTGATTGGTCACCCAAGACTCTGGGGTGAGCGAAATTTTATTCAAACTGAGTGCCAGACCAATATCTGCCCAGGGCATTTTTTTTCCTGTGGCAGATTCATCTGGTTTCCAGGCTAGCCATTCACTCCCACACCCAGATTTTTGCTGCCGCCCAGGGGAACTGAACCGGCAACAAGTGCACTCCTCTAACCTTTAGGCCACCGGCACTGCCCAAAAGACTTGAACATGACTCAGTATGCCTGCATGCTGCATTCCCCTTCCCCTCTTACTACCTCTCCTCTTATCCACTTCATCCGCTCTCCTCTATGCACTCCCTTCACATAACAGTTTATCATCCCCTCCCTCATCATCCTTCTACTTTCTTTGTCAGACATTTTCTTGCTCCCTCGCTTGGTTTCTCTTGCTTTATCTCGCTCCACCTGTGAGTTCCTCTATGTCTTTTTTTGTTCCAATCAGCCCAATCCCCCGCACCCTCTCTCTCTCAGAGGTATTGGTCTGTATATCAACAGAGCTGCAGACTGATCAGCTGTTGCTGTAGTGAGGCCATGATCCTCTCCAGACACACACTCAGCCCTAAATACACATCGCCGTTGTCGGGTGGAAACCTTATATGTCCAAAACTGTCACTTTTCAGGATGGAGAAAAATAACCTGTGCTCCAATGGATCCAATTATGCAGTTATTTAGTTACAAGCCCTTGTTGGCAATTATTAAATATTAACCACTTTCAGTTTGCAATGCCTTAGTAGAAGCTTGTAGATCAGCTATTTTCGCTACTTTTATGTGACACTCTATGTGATACGATGAATTACCCCCTGATTGTGTGGTTAAATAGTTCGATATGAAGTATGCTAACATAACATAGCATACTGTCCACCACCACCTCACAGGTAAACTACAGCAGTTGTCACTGGGAACAAAGCTGTCTAGTTATTCACACACACACACACACACACACACACACACACACACACACACACACACACACACACACACACACACACACACACACACACACACACACACACACACACACACACACACACACACACACACACACACACACACACACACACACACACACACACACACACACACACGGTCAGTGAGTAGCGAAAACAGTGTCTACCAGACTAAACACACAAGTCCTGATAATGAACAGACATAGAGGCAGAGAAAGAGAGAGAGAGAGTGAGAGAGAGAGGAGAAGACGGAACAGGAGAGAAGAGACGGAGAGAGGAATGGGAGACAGCAAGAAAGAGAGGCAAAGAGATGCACAAACAGAGAGTCCAATAGAAAGAGAATGACAGACAGACTGAGGAGAGAGACAAACACATTATTTTGGGAGGTCTCTGCCATGATGTCAAAAAGTGCAAGGTTTTCTAATAAATGTGAAAAACTTTGATTGATTCAAGAAAACGATATGCCCAAAATAGGGAACCTATAGGAACGTTCGAAAGTCATTAAACATCGGGAGAGATCAGCTGCATAATACAGATGTCGTAAAAAAAGACATGGGTATGGTCACTAATATTGTTGTTCTAATTTCATAGGCTGTAGTTAGGCCTATACATGTTCTGGGAGAGAGGGAGAGCTGTGGACAAGAACTCAGAAGAGAAACAGATAAACAGAGAGAGACAGAGAGAAAGTTAAAGTTGAAGGTTTATCTGTATTCCAAGCTTGAGTTCAAATTACTTTTCAGATCCCTCCCACTCACAACCATCCCTTCTCAAATTAATTCCATTTACATATATGTTACAAATCAGTGCCTCTCTTCTTAGTGCATATATTACATATATGATGTCAATCAGAACATATTCATACGGTAGGCTATATATACGGGACATGTGGGATGGGGAAGTCAGCCTCACCGTAACCATGCCAACCAACCCCTCAAATTACTGTCTGTTTGTCTTCACTTTAAGCAACGTAATTTGGGGCCGATTTACATTACGTTACCTATTTGGGGGACATTTAGATTTAATGCACAAAATTGAGGTAGATTCCAGACATTTCAGGGGATTGATTACAGATAAATGGCTTTGGGCTGATTGCAATGTGATAAATGGCTTTGGGCTGATTGCAATGTGTGGGCTTTTTTCTTCTTCCAGTGATATTTTAACCTGACTAATCAATTTAGACATTCAAGAAGTGTTTCTGTGATCACAACTTTGGAGAGTAACAGGCAGAACAGTGGCAGAATCCACCCTCATGCCTGTAATATGACATGCCCAAAACAGGGTCAATGTTGGTAAACTTCAGAATTTCTGATATGGAATTCAATCAAGCAAAAAGAAAAAAGAAATAAAGAATCACTCTAGACCAAGTAAACATATCAAATGTGAATCTGTGATATAATGTATAATATCAAACGGGGTCCAAAAAAGTTTGAGAATAACTGCAGGCTACCTGTTGACTATAGTGCCTATTACCAATTTACCATGCCCTGCCATCATTGTGCATGCAGGAGGTGCATAATAAAATAAATCCTCTGCGTTTATGTCACTTTAAGGATTATTATTATTATTAATTTAACTATGCCAACGAGCAGCATGGGCAATGGGCAATGGAGCCAGAGAAAGTTACGTTCGTTTCGGGTCCGACCGTCCGGGTCACGCGTTCACGCACACGCACGCGCGCACACACACGCACACGCACACACACACACACACACACACACACACACACACACACACACACACACACACACACACACACACACATTTGCATATGCAAATATGGTGGGGGACGCCACGGACAGGTAGCCTACATATAATAAAAGCTGAAAACGGACACGCACGTAGGATCACAACTCACAACACAAGCACATAAAATAAAACGAAAGAGGAAGACGCACGCCACTAACCGTTGTCTTGATGGGGACGTAGAGGACCGGTCTGTCCGGCGACGCGTCTCCGTCGTGCTCGTGGGCCGTCCCGACCAGAAAGCCCTTCGACTTGACCCAGAATTTAAATTTGGCGTTGATGTGGCTGTTGTTGTTGCTGTCATGATGAACGAACAGCCCGCCGTTCTCCTCGTCCCCCTGTTGCGCCGTCAACAGCGTCTGGAGGATTTTGTTATATTTGCGCCGAGTGACGGTCTTTGTCTTGCCGGAGTCGCCGTAAGTCCGGAGGCACCAGTCCTGAAATTCCCCGAACATCTCCACTCCTACTCCGGCCGCCGCGGACCCTGACACCCCGCTGTGGCTGTGGGGACTCCGGCTCCTGTGGTGGTGGTGAAGGTGCGTGGTGGTGGTGGACACCAGATCAGCCACGCTGCTGCTTGTCATCATTAGATATTTAGGTTCACAAATGTTCTTTATCCTCCCGAGACCTCCTTTTTTAGAATAACTACGAGACTGTTTCAGCGTTTCCAAAATTGTATAATCAACCAAAAATGTTTTTTTTACTAAAGAAAGCCTCCTAAAAATTGGTTACAAATTTCAAGAAGAAATCATTTTTTCCTGATTTTCTTGAACCGTTCCACATGCACCCGCGCACGTCGGTGACAGAGATTGGAACAGTTCTGTCTTTAAATAAATAAATCTATTTAAATATGCTACCTCCAATTTGTGGTGTTACACATAGGTAGAACAATGAGGCAAATGGGGATGGAGCAGGCTCCCAGGCGGGCGGGAGTACAAATTAGTGTGTGTGCGCGCCCTTAGACACACCTGTTAGCAGAATGGGCCGGCCTGTCCCGCAGGAGGGGGTGGGGGGGCTGTCAGTCATCGCCTCATCTCCAGAGAGAGAGAGAGAGAGGATTGTCCTACAAAATAAAACGTCTCTCTCTCTCCCCACCTGCCTGTCCGATCATATAATTACTGTAGGATAGATGCTTCCCAGCGTTTAATCCGTCCTGACGTGTCAGCCGGTCAATTTACAGAACAGAATCCACGGTGTGACCGGTTGATGAATAAGGACATATAGAGTGATAATTTGGGGGGGGAAATGGTTTCCTTCCGAATAGGCGGCTCACGCCCGGGTCAATTCTCTTTCTCTCCTCCTCCGCTGTAAAAAGATGGGATATATCCTCCTCTTTTCCTTCCTCCGTCCGTCCACTTTCTTCTCCACCTGGGTTGGGCTGCCTGGTGATGAGAGAGCGTGAGACACCTGTTTGAATCCGTCCGGAACGCAGCACGCCTCGCTCTCGCCTCTTCGCTGTCCCAAACGAACCACCACGACTCTCTGTTTCCTTCTTCTTCACCACAAAAGCGCAACGTTCCGTTCCATTCACCCTGTCAAACACACCCGCACCGAATTTACGGATTATTTCGCGGTGCGACTGACTGTACTTAACCGATTCCGAGTGGTCCTACCACGGGCTGCCTGCCTGCCTGGCTACAATACAGACGGACTCCTCACGACCTGAGTGTGACGGGACACGAGCGCAGCAGCACCGTACCACCACCACGCTGCATGCGCCCTCAAATCAGGAAGTGCCAAAAAATGACCAAAAAACGAACAACGCCAACCGAACTCTACCAGCTTAATGTCAAAGGACGTCCCATAGCCGGTGGTTTGACCTGGATCACTGACATTATTTAGTTGTCCCGGGCCGGCCATAACCCTTTGAAAAGAGAATGAATTCTTAAATAACATATTAGTGATTATTTTATTGGCTATGTCTAAATGTAGAGAATATTCAAAAACGTTATTTATAATGATATGTAGCTTAATATCACATAGCCTAACAAAAACAAGAAACCACATCTTTCTTAATTATTGTTACTTTGATGTTTTTGTGAGATGTTTGGTTTTAAATTTAACAGGTTTTTAAATTTAACAGAAAATGCACTTTCTGTATATTTTGAATCACTTAGACTTAATTGTCTTGAGTTATGTTCTATCACTTCATTTCTGTGTTCTATTATACCAGTGTTAGAGCCTACCTAAACTAAAGAAAGCCAGCATGTTTTCAGGACATAGGCCATTACAGTTAAACTGTTGATGATTTAACTGTCATCTTCCTTTGTGGTCCCATGCATCTGACAGTCAGATATTATCATGAGATCACTGAAGCAAGCAGATGCACACAAACAGGCCCTGTTACCCAATGCAAAAACAGACCCACACACCATCAGAATAAGGAAGCTCATTCCTAACCAGGCCACAGGCTGACAGAGAACACTCCCCCCAGACAGCATCCCATGACTGCCTTAAAGGGACATTTCACCAAAAACAAACAAAAATAAAACAAGCAAAAGGTGATTTATTATGCATTAACCCGAAAAATGTATTATTATTATTATTATTATTAATCATACCCTGAAGAAGGCACTCTGTTGCCGAAACGTCGGTTCAATAAAAGTTTTTTGCATTGTGACTACGAGCTTCCTTTTTTCCTTTTTTCAAAAAATAAATTATAAAAACTTTATTTATAAAGCGCTTTTCGAAAACAGCCATTCGCCAAACAGTCCCATGGGACTATTATATAGCCAACTGTAAAATAGGGTAGATGAACATCAATTGAAATCATCAGATATTATATAATTTAAATTAACAAACCATTCTGATTCATGTGAATCCTGTGTGTGTGTGTGTGTGTGTGTGTGTGTGTGTGTGTGTGTGTGTGTGTGCGTGCGTGCATGGGTACGCGTGTGTGTGTGTGTGTGTGTGTGTGTGTGTGTGTGTGTGTGTGTGTGTGTGTGTGTGTGTGTGTGTGTGTGTGTGTGTGTGTGTGTCATTGGCCAAAGTAGAGCCTTTAGTAACTTTAATAGCTTTATTTAATCTGGTTAATTTATAATATTTAACTGCCATATAGGCTGTTGGGAATTGGAATATGGATATCCTGATTACAGAACATGATGGTAGCCTATACAATATCATCATTATATAGGCTACTGTAAATAAGACAAAGCTTGATGGCAGTCAACACACGTAGGTCACCATTCTGTGTTCTGTTCTCTCTATGCTAATAGCTTTTCTCTATGATATATTGGCCACTTCTCATCTAAATGTCTTGGTCCTGTTGTGGTAGCCAATAACATAGACATAATATTCCATTATGGACAAATCACAAACCAGTGAAACCACATAGTAGAGCTTAATGCTGAATTAGTGGTGTTTTTATTACCTGGCTACTGCACTGTCAGCCATGTGATTTCCCTCTACTGGAACAAAGGCTACAGTACAAAATAAGGGAAGTTACAGAATATACACATGACACATGCATGCATACATGAAGAACACACACTTACACCCAGATACACCTACAGTTGGAGGCCATCGATATTGTCCTTTTCTTTTTGCTGAGGTTTGCGTGATCTGCGCAAAAGGACAGTTAATCCATTTTGGGCGGGAACCCCTTTTGGTGTTTTAAACATTGTTATAATTTAGCTATTGAAAAATAGCAGATCTACAAGCTCATAGCGCGCCACCGAGTGGCGCGCTACGAGCTTGTAGGTCTGCAATTTTTGAAAAATCGTGAAAATATTTATTTCAGAAAACTGGAGGATTTAGAAGGATTTATGGGTATAGGTCAGGCCTAAATGGGTCAAATGATAAGGGACAATATCGGTGGCACCCAACTGTATACACACAAATGCACACATGCACCTCATCCACGGCCGCCTGTTCATTCAGGTTCACATTAGGCTTCGGACAGTTCTAGGTAGTGTGTGTGTGCATTCACGTGCATGTGAGCCCGTACAGTGCACAGTATTGTGTTGAGTAACCTTGAGTGTATAATATGCAGACAGACAAACTGGGGGAGTAGCCTGTCTGTGTGATAGTTTATCTTGGGAACACAGATCCTGTCTAGGACAGCACCTCTCAGGAGCAGGGCCCAAACACAGATCCTGTCTAGGACAGCACCTCTCAGGAGCAGGGCCCAAAATAACACAGATCCTGTCTAGGACAGCACCTCTCAGGAGCAGGGCCCAAAAGAACACAGATCCTGTCTAGGACAGCACCTCTCAGGAGCAGGGCCCAAACACAGATCCTGTCTAGGACAGCACCTCTCAGGAGCAGGGCCCAAAAGAACACAGATCCTGTCTAGGACAGCACCTCTCAGGAGCAGGGCCCAAAACACAGATCCTGTCTAGGACAGCACCTCTCAGGAGCAGGGCCCAAAAGAACACAGATCCTGTCTAGGACAGCACCTCTCAGGAGCAGGGCCCAAAAGAACACAGATCCTGTCTAGGACAGCACCTCTCAGGAGCAGGGCCCAAAACACAGATCCTGTCTAGGACAGCACCTCTCAGGAGCAGGGCCCAAAAGAACACAGATCCTGTCTAGGACAGCACCTCTCAGGAGCAGGGCCCAAAAGAACACAGATCCTGTCTAGGACAGCACCTCTCAGGAGCAGGGCCCAGATCCTGTCTAGGACAGCACCTCTCAGGAGCAGGGCCCAAAAGTTTAAGACTCGCCAAGACAGTAAACTGAGTTTGACGACAGTCAGGGTCTAAGATTAATTTAGTTTAAGATTACTTTCAGTCTGACAATAACAACATTCATAATACAACATTTGCCCTTGTTCTCTAACCTCGGGCAGGCTTGACCGGTTGATACTGCACTCCTGCCCTTTAGTTGAATAATATATTTGGAAAAGATGAATGGCATGCAATCATTTGTTTATCACATACCCCAAAATCCAACCGGGATTCCCCAAGACAGTGGGGAGTGAGTTGGCAGAAAACACTGCAGTGCTGCTGTCTTCCCGCCTGCCATTATGCAGCCACTCTGTGAAGAGTTGAGAATAGCGGTTTTCCATTCTGTGATTTGGTTCCATTGGTCACCCAGATAACCTGTAGTGGCAGGCATTATAGACCATTCATCTGTAGTTGGCAGCCGAGTTTCATCCATGTTTGACATGGTGAGCTCCTACCAGCAGCGAGGTTGAGTTTCATCCATGTTTGACATGGTGAGCTCCTACCAGCAGCGAGGTTGGGTTTGACATGGTGAGCTCCTACCAGCTTCGAGGTTGACATGGTGAGCTCCTACCAGCTTCGAGGTTGACATGGTGAGCTCCTACCAGCTTCGAGGTTGACATGGTGAGCTCCTACCAGCTTCGAGGTTGACATGGTGAGCTCCTACCAGCTTCGAGGTTGACATGGTGAGCTCCTACCAGCTCCGAGGTTGACATGGTGAGCTCCTACCAGCTTCGAGGTTGACATGGTGAGCTCCTACCAGCTTCGAGGTTGACATGGTGAGCTCCTACCAGCTCCGAGGTTGACATGGTGAGCTCCTACCAGCTTCGAGGTTGACATGGTGAGCTCCTACCAGCTTCGAGGTTGACATGGTGAGCTCCTACCAGCTCCGAGGTTGACATGGTGAGCTCCTACCAGCTCCGAGGTTGACATGGTGAGCTCCTACCAGCTTCGAGGTTGACATGGTGAGCTCCTACCAGCTTCGAGGTTGACATGGTGAGCTCCTACCAGCTTCGAGGTTGACATGGTGAGCTCCTACCAGCTTCGAGGTTGACATGGTGAGCTCCTACCAGCTTCGAGGTTGACATGGTGAGCTCCTACCAGCTTCGAGGTTGACATGGTGAGCTCCTACCAGCTTCGAGGTTGACATGGTGAGCTCCTACCAGCAGCGAGGTTGCTTGCAGTGCCAGTTCAGCATGTGGTGGCACATTAGCTTGCGTTGATTGGTCAGGTGTCGTCTTAGAAAGATATGGCAGCTAACCTATTAGCGCAAGCATATCAAATAAAGAACACGGTACATATATCTAGCCTATCTATACAGCACAAAGCCACTCTCAAAGAGCACTTAAAAAAGTTAAAGCCCCCACCCCCCCCCCCCCCTCCGGTTTTTCCATACTGTACACGTTTTTCCCTTTTTTATTTTCTTTGACTGTGTATATGATGATTTCCTTTTTTTCATAGAGGTTTATATTTGTACGTCTTTAAATGTTCTGATGAAATGAAAATGGAGGACCCTATGTAAACAAGTCCTAGTGCTTTTTCTGGTTATATCCTTAGCAGTTTTTGTATTGACCTGTACTTTCGTTTGAAATGTACCCATTCTACAAACTGTGAATAAAAAATTCTATCTATCAATCACTGTAGGCTATTTATATAAAGAACATATATAGTATAGTACATACATGTATAAATCCAAATACCAAAGTGCCCAAAGATTGTCAAAGTAAAATCTTCAAACCTTCCATTTACTTCTGTGAGTCTTACTGACAGACAGGAACAGTAGGAAGTATACTCTAAGTAGGCTCAAAAGAAAATACACAAATTAGACAACCTCCCCCTTTACAGACAGTACCCTATAAATCAACTTCTGAGGTAACAGACATTAATCTCCAGATGATCAGAATCTTCATATTAACACATGCGCACCCTGTCACCCACTTAAGAGAAAAAAATGATTTCCGTTCACTCTCTTATCAGACACAGTATCACTATTTGGAGTTGCAGTTTCCTCTATTGTAGTCTGTAGAGCAGTGGCAAAATTGATGTGTAATTGGCCATTGGCCCCCATCTGTAAAGGTTAAGCCATGAACCTGTGTGTGTGTGTATATATATATATATATATATATATATATATATATATATATATATATAAAATCAAAATCTTTATAAATTCCAAACATATATTTCGAAAAAATTAAAAAGGGGTTTTTAAACCTGGTCAGACTTAACATAAAAGATAAATTGGAGGGAGAACAAAATACAATACACAGATCAATGCACAGGTCCTGGACCTGGTGAGAGCAGGAGTGGACCTGGTGAGACAGGACAGGAGTCAACCCACAGAGCCTAGTCCTTCCACGCGCCAGATTGATCTACCTCCCAGTCCCGGTAGAGTAGTTCCGGAGAAATGGATTGTGTGGCCCTGGTCTTGCCCTAATGGCACTGATCGAAGGTAGCTACTGGGACGTAAGTGGGGACTTGTGTGAGTGCGTGCGTGCGTGTGTGCATGGGTGCATGTGTGTTCACAGTCACACGCACATCCATGCAATGCATGCTTGAACCTGTGTGTGTAGTTTGTAGTAGTTGTAGTTATATAATTTCATTTTGGTTCATTCTACTGTAAAACTGTATATGTATACAGGTGGTGCGTGTGTATGTGTGTGTGACTGTGAGTGAATGTATTCTTTTGGTGTTTTGGTGCAGAAGACTGCCTCTAATTGTGATTAAATACATTTGGTACACACAGCTGGACTGTACTCTCTTTAGGCTAATGTGTGTGTATTGCATGTGCATGTAAAGGTAAGTTACAGTATATGTGGGCCGTTACGCTTACAGTGTCTCCAAGGAGACCACATGGTGTTCACACACTCACACACACACATGCACATGTACACACACGCACGCACGCACGCACGCACGCACGCACGCACGCACGCACGCACACACAGGAGCTAAAAACAACACAACCCCTCATGGTCCCCTGAGCCGTGCCTCACACACAGTATAGACAAAGGAAACAGAATCCAGAACAAAGACAGTGTATACAAAAAAAAAACTTTACTAACAAATTATAACAAATCACTTGTATGTTAAATCACCTAAACTGTACAATTGAGGATTCTTCATAGAACATTACATACTATAGTCCAACAAACTGAATGCCATGCATCCAGAAATGAATTTTTGTGCCGTCCGAAATGGGAGGGTGGCTGGCATTTCCCTTCTAGGGATAGGGTGAAGAAACTCAGTTGTCCTGGAGTAGAACCGCTGCTCCTTTGCATAGAAAGGAGCTACTGTATACTAGTTGAGGTGGCTCGAGCATCATTCTAGGATACCTCCTAGTTGCCTCCCCTGGGAGGTTTCTCCAGGCACGCCCAGCTGGGAAGAGGCTACGGGGCAGACTGAGGACCAGGTGGCGGGTGGTGGGAATGCCTCGGGGTCTGGGGTCCCCTGCTGGAACTGCTACCTCCACGACCTGACTTTAGATGAGTGGATGAAGATGGATGGATGGATAGATGGATGGATGCAACACAGAACGCAGATCTCCACCAGGCTGCTGACACAGGCCTATCCTGTGTCAGCTGTCGGGTGCAGCCGTCAGGACACAAGAAAGCTGCGGGGGAAATATGGTTTCCACGTTCATGTTGAAAATTCTTGAAATTGGCCTACTACTGGAAGTGTGTGTGAAAGGTTTCACGCCAATCGGTCCAACAGTGAGCTGTTCACAGACACAGAATTGATTGATTGAATTAAGTATTTATTAACAGATTGGAGAATTACAGTACATTTCAAGCACAACTCAATACAAAACTGTTAACTGTGAACGACACCATAAAGCATTACACTTGTTTTAGGGTCCACCATGTTTAATTCATCATAACATTTAGAGAAGTACAAATATACACTTCTATATAGCCAAAAACAGGAAATCATCATTAAAAATGGGAAGAAAACATATACAGTGAGGGGGAAAGGGGTGGTGCGGTGGTGGGGATTCAGATTTTACGGGGACCAGTTTCTTATTGCAGCCGTCCGTAGGTGCCCTTTGAGAGCAGTTTTGAAGGAGTCAAGGGATTTGCATGTCTTAATGACCGTTGGTAGGGCGTTCCACATTTTAGTGGTATAGGAGTGAAATTAATTTAGTCCCTTGTTTGTGCCAAATCTGTGGAAAGATACTTTTCAACCTGTTCATAGACAATTTCTTCCATCACTTTCGAGATGGAGCTAAGAATAGAAATAGGGCGGTAGTTGCCGGGGTCTAATTTGCTCCCTTTCTTGTGCAGGGGGGTTACTTGAGAACAGAAACAGACAGACAGGGAGAATAAATAATGTCAGCCTCCCGTCCTTTCTAGCCTGCCCAAGATAAAAGCAGTGTCCCTTTTACTCATGTTATGGTTTTGTATAGTAAACCTATTCTTTTGTTCTCATATACTTATTCAGATTATGCTTGGTTCTCCCATCATACTCATTACTATTTATTCTATTTATTACTCTGTATACATTACTGTACATACTGTACATTTTTCTGTATTTAATCTCTCATTTACTGCATTACTGTATTGCATTTATGGCTAGACGCCACTCTTCATTTCATTGTCAAAGTATTTGTATACTATGTGCAGTGACAATCTAATCTAATCGAAATATGATGAACTCAATATCTCTATCTCTCTCTCTCTCTCTCTCTCTCTCTCTCTCTCACTCTCTGTACCCACTCATCTTTATATCATTTTAAGGTTGGTGATTGTTAACAAAGGACAATCTGTAATCTTGCATGAATCATGTAACTTGTAACCTTTGTTGATAATCTCTACCTCTCTCCCCCCTTCTCTCTCGGCTCCCTCTCTCCCCCCTTCTCTCTCGGCTCCCTCTCTCCCCCCTTCTCTCTCGGCTCCCTCTCTCCCCCCTTCTCTCTCTGCTCCCTCTCTCCCCCCTTCTCTCTCGGCTCCCTCTCTCCCCCCTTCTCTCTCGGCTCCCTCTCTCCCCCCTTCTCTCTCGGCTCCCTCTCTCCCCCCTTCTCTCTCGGCTCCCTCCCTCCCCCCTTCTCTCTCGGGTCCCTCCCTCCCCTCTTCTCTCTCGGCTCCCTCCCTCCCCCCTTCTCTCTCGGCTCCCTCCCTCCCTCCCCCCTTCTCTCTCGGCTCCCTCTCTCCCCCTTCTCTCTCGGCTCCCTCCCTCCCCCCTTCTCTCTCGGCTCCCTCTCTCCCCCTTCTCTCTCTGCTCCCTCTCTCCCCCCTTCTCTCTCGGCTCCCTCTCTCCCCCCTTGTCTCTCGGCTCCCTCTCTCCCCCCTTGTCTCTCAGCTCCCTCTCTCTCCCCCGGGCCCACACCCCCCCACTTTTCTCTCTCTTTTTTGGCTCCCCTCTCTCTCTCCCCCTTCTTTCTTCCCCTTATGACTCTCTGCCCCTCCTATCTGCCACTTATGTGTGCACACCCGTTATGCGATGCTCAGCCAATGCTCAGCACAGAATGACACACCTTCCAGCCAATCACAGCTGCAATTTCGGCACCATGCAATTCCATCCTCAAATTTCATCCTCGATTCCTCACATTTTGAGGACACAATTACTAAAATGATTAGTTCGATATTATATGTATATTCAAAAAGAAAATCATACTTTAACTGCATGCATCTCAAAGCCATAAGGAGGCTGTAAAACTGTGACCCTTCCTGTAGGCTATAGTGGTCTCTATCAATATATTATACCGCTCATATACAGAAGGATCAGGTCAGTTATGGAAGTTAACCTCTTGATAAAGCATTTAATCCTATAGACAATACGACATCACGACATAAATACTTGAAATTACTTACCAATGTCATGATACTAATTAAAGCTCTGCTCTATTTGGTTTAGCGGTTTCCAGTGAGCCAACACGGACAATAGAAGAACCCTGACGCCGTTTGACCTGAATGGAACATAACCTTAATTAGTATCATTGCTAACTCGTGAAGGAACATTGCATAACTATTTATGTCAATATGGCTGCCATGAAAAGAAGCTAATGGGCATTTTGTAGAAAATCATTTTATTCACCACGCCAACACATAAATAAGAATGCAAAAGTTATTGCCTTCAATGAGGACATTCATTTGTTTTGTTCAACCATGTCTTTGAACATCAATTTCCACTTAATATCACACAGGTGTTGTTGACTGACCTTTCTCTCTCGAAATAGGCAACGAGTACATTTTCACAAACTGCCATGGTTACCACATGACAGGTGCAAAGGCAGGCCATCATACTTAAACTAACTTAAACTAATTGGAATGCAATAAGATCTAAATTAAGCACTTTTCAAAGTAGCACCACCATATTCAACAATCATTATCTTTATTCCATTAACACATGACACCATGTACTGTACTGTACTGTACTGTACTGTACTGTACTGTACTGTACTGTACTGTACTGTACTGTACTGTACTGTACTGTACTGTACTGTACTGTACTGTACTGTACTGTACACATGGACCATTTCTCTCTGCACCATACACCATGAAACATTGTCTTTAAAAAAGAAGCTCTCCCTCCCTCCTTCCTATCCATCAACTATCAACTATCAATAAAGGCAGAAAAGCCAAAAACAAATCTTTAAAAAAAAGAGCAAACAAACAAAGCCTGGTCACGACTTAAGGCAGAGTGTCTGTGTGTGAACTTTCCCTGGAAGTTGTGTTTCTGCTTCCATCAAATTATCAGATTAAAAAACACTCGGTGCAGAGCATGTACATCTTAATTTCATATATTTTAGAAAGATCTTGAAAGTGTGAAAACTAGGCCTTTTAGAATCTGCCTCAGGTCTTAATTGGTTAACCACTTGAACCCCAGCATCCATATTCTGGAGGAACATTGGCCAAAACTATTGCCAATCTGGTTTGTAGATTGGCAATAGATGTGGTGTTGACGGAAATAGCAGTCGAAGTACAGAGCCAACTCAGGTCCGTTTCACTAATATAGAGAGTCTAAGTGGTTCTTTTCTTTTTTTTAAATATATATATTTACAGCACCTCTTGGTGCAATACGGGCATCTCATAGTCTTTCAATTCCTGGTACTACGTAACACATAGCCCAAACACAACACATCATCATTTCTGTCAAACTGCTTAAAGGACCACTTCACCACTTTTCAACCTATCTTCATATAAACCTCACTAATAATCATGATAAAATGGCACCATTTTTTTCCTACTCAGTCTGTGTCTCATAGGAGGGCTGTGGGCAGTTCACCAGTGACATCATCGTTAGGCATTTTTTTAAACAATATTTTTTTACAAAAATGTTTAGATTTGTATTATCGTGAGAACGATGGCTTCCATTTTCGCATTGCAACTTTTCAGGACTAGAAAGCCTGCAGTTTCTATTAGCTTGGATTCCCCATCGATGATGTCACTGGTGGACGGGTTTCTGAACTGCCCACAGCCCTCCTATGAGACACAGACTGAGTAGAAAATAATTGTGCCATTTTATCATGATTATTACTGAGGACCTATTACTGTATATGAAGATAGGTTGAAAAGTGGTGAAGTTTTCCTTTAACTGGCAATGTTTTATTGAAGTTGTAGGCCAGCAGGTAGACTGGGAAGTCTTTTTCCAATTTCAAGCCGGAAATACGCCCTACTCATTTGTTGTTCTATACGCCTGCATCGTATGTTTGAGTCTTTGCTTTATCAACACTATGCTCATATGCAACGAACCAGAAGTTAGACGACAAATAAAACATAATATGGAACAAACTGTTGGTATTAGCATCTGTCCTTTTACTGCAAACTATTTTCTTACAATATGTTTGTTACAAGTGAGTGTTTGTTTTCTTTTTCTCTGCAACATCTGCTAATTCCAAACCTGACAGTTAGAGTTCTGTGTTTGTGTGTTATCTGGGCACCCCTACCTCCCTATATCTTTCCTCACAGGAATATATGGATACAGAAATAAAGATAGACTCTTAAGAGAGACTGGAAGTCTATTTTCATCCACACCAATGCAACTCCTTGCAATATGCAACAACCTGCAACTACTTGCAACCATTATCCCCAATGCCTGTTGCAAGGTGTTGCATTGGTGTGGAATGGCTTTTATAGAAGGGGAATGAAAATAGACTTCCAGTTTAGGAAGTGAAAGTGGGTTTCAAAACTCGTTTTTCTACTCTAACTGTCTTTAGCCTCTTACTCACCTCGACCAACGATCGATCTACACAGGCGCACGCACGCACGCACGCACGCACGCACGCACGCACGCTGATAGAACTACATGGTCAAGCAATTCATCGTGTAGCAATTGAGTGTGTGTGTGTGTGTGTGTGTGTGTGTGTGTGTGTGTGTGTGTGTGTGTGTGTGTGTGTGTGTGTGTCTTGGCCCAGTTTTCAACTCCAGTCTGAGGCTATCCTGGGTTGGTTCATTCAATTTTTTTCTGTTAAGTGTTCCTCCTTCCCTCTTCTCCTTTGCTTCCTCTTTTCTGCTTTTCCGTTGACTGTTCCAGCCCCGTGCACGGTGTTGAAATCACAACAGTCGGGTGTGTCCCGAATTGTCAGCCACCTGTTTTGAATGAAGGTTTATTACAGTGCCTACTGCTGTGAGCTTGTCGATCTGCTATTTTCTGCAAAAGTTGTCCTAGAATACGTATGCTAGGGTTTAAGTGGTTAACCACGTTCAACCCGAACATCATCGGGCATGTCATTACAGGTGAAAAATATTGTTAAAAAAAATTAGCAGATGTTACAACATCGGCTATTTTTGCAGAGCAACACGTCATAATGATGAAGTATAAAATTAACAGTCCATATTAATTATCCATAATCATAGTGTAAAAATGATGGATAAGGGGTCAGGACACATAGGCCTTTTTGGGGGAGGTGTCAGAATAAATTAAGGACAGAATCTTAGATGGTTCTTCGTCTCAAATGCTCAAATAGTGTTATTTTATTTTATTTATATATCATTGTCCTGTAATGTCATTCATGTTGAATGTCATGTTTTTATGTTCTGTGTGGACCCCAGGAAGATTAGCTGCTGCTATGCACCAGCTAATGGGGATCCTAATAAAACTCTAAACTCTAAACTCTTACTTAACTAACTACACATATTGGCGCTTGGGTGGCGCAGTGGTAAAGTGCCTGCTCACCACCATGAAGGTTGTTGGTTTGAATCCACCGTAGTGCATCAGGCTTTGTTAAGCGTCTATACGAACACAATTGGCCCATGTTCAGGGGAGGGAAGCCCGGAGCGGGTTGCCGGGTAGGGTGATATTTGTCACTACACGTACTCCTACGGAAGTAGAACAGCACCTGTCAGCGGGAAGTGTTACAGTACGTTTTAACAGCGGGAGACCAACGGCGAGCGTCGCTTGAATTTCATTGGCTATCGCCCACTCGCCCACTATTGCAGGGCAACGTCGCCCAACGTCGCCCAAATTAATTATTTTATTAATTAATTATATTTTCGGCCGACGTTCCTCCGCCCACTTTTCGACCATCGCCTGTTCGCCTGCTATCGCCTCTATCGCCAGTAGTTGCCGGGTCCCATTGACAAATAATGCACTTCCGGAAAATTCGTCTGGCTGTCGCCCGCTGTTGAAACGTACTGTTATGCGGGAGGAGTAAGATGAAGGCTCTGCGTCCTCCCGTTGGGGGCTCCTTACTGGCAGGTGAGTCAGTATAGGATACAACAGCACTGACAATACACAGAAATGTGTGTGGGGAGGAATCAATTGGCGGAATTGGGGAGAAAAAGGGGTAATAAGCCTAAGAAAACTAACTACACATATTAGTTAGATTAGTTCATTATCATATATTATTTTATTTAGTTTAGCTTTGTGCAAAATATAGTTGTTGTTAGTTTCCTTATTTTCCCCGTGCAACTGAGCAGGAGCACATCGCTCAAGGACATCAGTAGTTAGCCTTCACTTTCAGAGCTGTGAGTGCCTGCGTTTCAAACCGACATCCCTCTGTTCACTTCACTTAGGCTGAGTAGCTTGGGGCTACAGCTCCCAGCATGAGATCATTTATTCCCCGCTCAGCCAGGGATCCAAAATGGCAACCTCGTGGTCACATGAATCTGTCTCTTCCTGTAGTTGCTGCTGCTCTGGTGGTATGATGCTGCACAGTGTACACAATCCTCAGTGTTCATTCATCAATTTGTATAACTCAAAATGTTACAGTGTATCTCTTCTGTTTGAACATAACAACTTCAACCCTATATATTCCTCATTGACCAGGGGTCGTCTGTTCTTAGTGTCTAACTTTTTCCTCAACACCAAATCCCTCTACACACCAACAATAGGCTATTTTCACTGAATGCCTACGCATGAGTCATGACATGCCCAGCAGATTAGGGATGTTGTTCATACTTAATCATCAAGTATTCAAATGTAGACAATATTTGAATGCCACAGACGAAAAACAGTCTAAGTCCACACTATTTATCCATAATGTATAAATGATAGATAAGGGGTCAGGACAACGAGGCCTTTTCGTGGAGGGGTCAGAATTACATTTGGACTTAGACTGTTTTTCGTCTGTGGTTTTAGAAAATGATGTAGTTATAAAAAATTATAATAATGTTATGTGGTTAATGTCCTGTAGCTGCTGCTGCTCTTATTATGATGGTGTGCACTGACTGCAGCCTTGACAGACAGCTCCCCTCGATGCACACTCAGCCTTGCCCCAGTTCCCCTGCTGCCTGGACAGAAGAAAAATCCACCCACACACACACACACACACACACACACACACACACACACACACACACACACACACACACACACACACACACACACACACACACACACACACACACACACACACACACACACACACACACACACGCATGCACGCACGCACACATGTACCTGCATGCACGTGCACACACGCACACACACACTCACGCGCGCGTAAATTGAGAGAGAGAGCAGCAAAGACACAAGTGTGAGAGAAAGATAAAGAAAAACAGAAATTGAGCGCAGGCATGTGCATGTTTTTTTGCCTTTCTTTCTCTCTGGCCGTTTTCGCAGTCTCTTTCTCACCACAGGCATAAGCAGCACTCACATCACACACAAATAAATGAGCTAGCCGTGTGTATGAGCCTATTATAAATGCACACACACACACACACACACACACACACACACACACACACACACACACACACACACACACACACACACACACACACACACACACACACACACACACACACACACACACACACACACACACACACGTACTGCAAAGAGAAATAAATTAGGTTGCTTTCGTATGTATGAATATATGCAGATGTTCCTGCTGAATAAATACACATAGACGAAACTTTCATATATACAGTATGTCTCATGCACACACACACATGCACGGACGCACGCACACACACACACACACACACACGCGCAAACGCAGCACGTGCGCACGCACACACACACACACACACACACACACACACACACACACACACACACACACACACACACACACACACACACACACACACACGGCCCAGGCTGCTGGGGTGGCTGGCTCCCTTTGTTGCCATGGTGGCAGTCAGCTGGAAGGAGTCTAAGTGGGCGTTGAAGACGAGGTCTGCTGCTGACTCCTGGACACACACACACACGCACGCACGCACGCACACACGCACGCACGCACGCACGCACGCGCACGCACGCACGCACGCACGCACGCACGCACGCACGCACGCACGCACGCACGCACGCACGCACGCACGCACGCACGCACGCACACCTTGATTGGTGTTTGATATGTGTGAACTAGGCCTAAGGCCTAGTTCACACGTACCAAACACCAATCAAGCAATGTTTGGTCGTTTTTGTTTTGTTTTTTTGGGCCACTACAATGCTTTTCCAATGGGAGTCACATGGTTTGACCAAACATTTTTGTTTGATGAGGGGGGAGGGGCAGAACACCACCAGCAATCAGCAATCAAACACAAATGTTTGATCAAACCATGTGACTCCCATTGGAAAAGCATTGTGGTGGCCCAAAAAAAACAGCAAACATTTGCTTGATTGGTGTTTGGTACGTGTGAATGAGGCCTAAAGAGACTCCTGTTATACTTACTATAGTCTATAGGAATGATTTCTATCAGAATATAGAGCTTTATATTTGTACTTTCTGTTTTAACCAAAGAAAATCACCTTTGTGCTAATTTAAATGTATAGGGTAAGTTATATTAGTTTGTTAAAAATAAATGATAAAAAGCTTTATATTATGATATAGTACTCATTGCTATATATACTCTGTGTTGTTGCTCTTTGGTAAACAGAAAACACATTTTCAGGTTGGGATACCAAATGTATTTTTGTTCATTAAAGAGCAGGAGAGACGGAGAGCCATACCTTTGGAGTTAAATATGGACAAATTAATTCATAATAATTAATTCATACCCTGAAGAAGGCAACCTCGTTGGTTTATTAAAGTTTCTAGCATCGTGACTACGAGCTGTGCGTCTTATGTATTAAGTATTATCTCCTGTGGTCAGCACCTCGCCACTACTGGTGTGCACTCCTACCTTTCCATTTGAAATATGGACAAATTAACACTAGATGATTTACTGTGCCTTATGTGTCAGTGTTTTCTTTTCCCTTTACAACGTCATAGCAATGTGTACAGTATGTACTTAACTGGCCTCTGTCAGTAAGGACATATCAAAACATAACCTGTTAACATCACAGTATATGGTTGTTTTTGTGATGTATTGTATTATTTTTGTTTTTGTTTTAATGGAGCGTCAGCCATTTTGTCTTAATATCCCCAGGGCAGTTCTTAATGCAGGACAGAACAGGTCATCCGTCATTCTGTCCCTTCCTGTCCCTCTCTCTGCACTCATGTCCTACAATTTAGCAACAATGCCTAGAAAAATAATCTTTACAAATACCCAGCTCATTGTTTTGTATGTGTACTAGTAGAATGATTAACATAAGACAATACTGAACAATGAACTTTGCCATACACAGGTTGTGTGTGTGTGTGTGTGTGTGTGTGTGTGTGTGTGTGTGTGTGTGTGTGTGTGTGTGTGTGTGTGTGTGTGTGTGCGTGTGTGTGTGTGTGTGTGTGTGTGTGTGTGCGCGTGCGCGCACACACACACACACACACACACACACACACACACACACACACACACACACGTGAAAGAGAGCATGCATGCATGTATCTCTGTATGTCTGCAGTATATAAATTATACTATGATGATGTGGTTAATGTGTATTTCTATGAACCACATGTGGTTTAATTAGCCATTATGTAATAGAAGCTAATAGACTTGCTGTAACGGCTTTCCTGACTGTGTTGCTGTCACTGGCTGTGGTTACCTGTCATGGTTGAGAGTGAGACAGGTCACAAGACAGAAACATTGTATTTTATAATGAATATGCTTTAATTGCAAGAAAGATAGTGTGATAAAGTGTTGCATTTGCATGCTTTTTCCTGTATAGTGCATTACGTTTTTGATGCTGGTATGTCTGTGTGCCTGCAGTCAAATCGTCAGTGTTAATTTATCCATTGTGACTCTGAGAGCGTATGTGTCTAATGTAACCAAATGGTTGTATACTCTCAGGATTTTATTTGCCTATAGTCTAGTCTAGTATGTGTCCTCAGGTACTCTTTCTCATTAAAATGTGTTAATTTCAAGTCAGAGTGTGTGGGAGTAGCCTATGTTTGCTAGCACTTTCTATGAAGCCCATGTCTACAATGCATTTTAATACTTAACTACTTTTGTGTCGTCATTATGTCCAGTTCAGTACAATACAATGCAGTACAATTGAGGGACAGGCCCTCATTTTCAATGTAGCCGAATACAAAACACAAATCAACAATATACAAGAATTAATGAAAACAATTACAATGTTGAGCAAAAGTGCTGGAAATCATTTCCCTGAATTGACCCAGGGAAGGCAGTGATGCTATTTTTAAGGATTTAAGGACAATCAAAAGGAGCACTGACAGAGAATGCTGCTTTACCTATAGCTTTGTGTTAGCAAATGGAACCTTGAGGGTCAGGAAGTCACTAGAACGGGTTTGATAGGTACCACAGAGCAAATGTAAGGGGGGACCATTCCTGAGATGGCTTTGAAAATAAATAAATACCAGTGCTTATCACGCCTCTCGGACAGAGAGAATAAGCCTGTGTTCCCATAGAGTGTACAATGATGGGTACCATAACTGCCACCAGTGACCCATCTTAGGGCAGATTGGTACACCGTATCGAGGTGCTTTAAAATTGATGGAGCAGCAATCCTGTAAATAATGTCCCCATAGTCTAAGACAGAGAGAAAAGTGGCTTCAACAATTTACTTTTTACAGAATGCCGGAAAGCAGGATGCCATAACTGAATAATTATAGCTACAAGCTCTCATAAATGGTCATAATGCTTTATAACATATAATTAGCCTATAGTACAGGTTTTATAACTGTAGTCAGAACACATTATGCATTTCATAATGACTAATTGCTGGATACCGTACTCCATTATTTTAAGGATCACAGTGTATTTTAATTATCATATTGTAATACATTAATAATAACTTTATAATGATTATAATCAGTGTTATAATGGATTATAGTGTGAGTATATTGGTTATTGAATGCTTTAACGACATGAACCCTAGCGTCCTTGTAGCAGCCAATAATGCACTGGCAATAACATCATAGTTTTTTTTTGTTTTTTATTATTGCTGTAATAATAGATACTGGCTATGAAGTGTCACATTTCTATGATAAATACTATTCATCTAACAGCAGTGTCCCAAAAATAAAACATATTTTCTACCAAGAAAAAACATAGTTTGTGTTGTGCAATTAGGGGTGTGTGTGTGACTGAGTGAGTGTGTGTGTGCCTGTGTGTGCCTGTGTGTGTGTCTGTGTGTGTGTGTGTGTGTGTGTGCGCATGTGTGTGCGTGTGTGTGTGTGTGTGTGTGTACGTGCATGCGTGCATGTGTGCGTGTGCGCATGTGACGGAGAGAAAGACATTTTAATGCTAATTGAACCCAAGAGAGTTGCCCCAAGAGGGTGAAAACAGGTGTAAGATTACACCCCTCACACGCTGTTGGTTGACTGTCTCCGTTAGTTTTATTCTCTTTCACACACACACACACACACACACACACACACACACACACACACACACACACACACACACACACACACACACACACACACACACACACACACACACACACACACACACACACACTCAATCGCACTGACCCTGACATGCTTTGATTGTGTGGCTGTGAGGGTCAGAGGTCACTGCAACTCAATAGGTGGAGGTGACCTGTGACATTACTACCCTGAGACAGATACAGGCTCTCTGAGGGAAGAGGACAACAGAGGAGCTGCACCTTTTCTCTGGATTCGCTCGTTATCACCACTGCATTAAACAGTAATAACACACAGCAATGCACACGCACGCACGCACGCACGCATGCACGCACGCACTCAGAGAGAGAGAGATTAGAGATTGTTTAATAAAATAATCAAAACATGATTTTCAACTAATTACCAAACAAAAAAACATTTCTTATAAGCAACTAAATCGAGTCTGATTAACTACTTAAACCCGGCCTGTTTTATACATTGTCGCACAACGGTGTCGCACAAAACTTAAATATTTATGATGATTTAAAAAGATATATATATCACATCCCTAATAGAGAGTAGACTACATCAAGATATGAAACCAAACATGGACAAGACGAAACCAAACATGGACAGAGTAAAGGAAAAAATAGAGAGATTGATAATTGAGCAACACTACTGAAACGGAGACGGAAATGAACAGAAGCAAAGAGTGAGTGAGCAGGGTGAGAGTGAGTGAGCAGGGTGAGAGTGAGTGAGCAGGGTGAGAGTGAGTGAGCAGGGTGAGAGTGAGAAAGAGAGAAGGACCGGGTTGGGATGAAATATTCAGCACTGTAGATACGAATATTCAGGGTTTGGTTTCACTTGACACACATGTTTCCCTTTGCACTCAAGAACACTGAAATCATGCATGTCATCAATGGAGGATCTGTTTACAAACACACACCCCAAACCCAGGGCTCCGAATCAGATGTCTTTTTTTTCCCCCTCCCAATTTATATTAGTTGTTATATGACAATTAATCCTCCACACACATTTCTGTGTTGCCAGTCCACTGCTGTTTAACCCTACTGGCTCGCCTGCCAGTGGGGAGCCTCCACCGGGAGGACGTACTGTAATACCCCTCCTGTTCAACACCCCCCACTGACAGGCGCTGGCCCAGCTGGTAGGAGCCACTAGATCACCCTCCCCAGGAGAGAGAGACACAGTGTTATTTTATCCATACATAACACTGTGGATTTAACCCTATGACAGGTCCAGTAACATTAGTACAATCTTGCGAGTTCCACATGGATAAATGAACTCGGAGGATTATCTACAGATCCATCAACTATAGGCTCAGGGGTTGAAAGTTGGGTTACCATTAAAAACCTATAAGGCAACAATAAGGGTATAATAATAATAATAATATTAATAATAATAATAATGATAATAATAATAATAATAATAATAATAATAATAATAATAATAATAATAATAATAATAATGCTTTACGTATAGCAAGTGACGTTAGAGGTTATTCATGATTCTGAATCAATTGCAAGCATTAGTTTTGAATGAAAAACACTCACTAAAAACGGCCATCACATTTGGGCAAGTGGCTATGGCAGAATTTAGCCCAAGGAGCGTTGCAAAACTAATGCATGGAATGGATTCAGAATCATGAAAACCCCCTACTTTGACACGTCACATGCTACTTAAAGCATAATGAAATGTAAAGTTTTTGCCTTATATAGGTTTTTAATGGTAGGCTACCCCACCTTTTTCAATACAACAATTTTTCACATTTTATTTGGATGACCCTAAGGATCATAAAAAAACCTTAAACGATTACTATTGCAATGTCTTTTGGGGGGAGTGAAAATTGGGATTGAGTCTGCAGTTCTAACTGCAATGGAGAGTATATGTTACACAGTTTGGGAGCCAGAAGGGACAAGAGTCTTGGACGTGTGGAGCGCTGTCCCGGATGTTTTAGGGAAGGTTCTGACAGCTTCCCTGTGTGAAGATGATCTGAGTGAGCGTGAGGGGTTGTAGGGTTGGATCAGGCTTTGAAGATATGGGGGTGTGGGTACCATACCTTTGGTGTCTTTTTAGACCAACACAGTAACTGGAACAGACGAAGAGGAGAAGACATGTGAAGATTTGGACTGGTTGAAGTCTATTATAGGGCCCTATCTACTATTTTGAAAAATATTTAAAAATAGTTCAACTAGCTGATCTACATCGACACGTTGTGAGCTTGTAGATCGGCTATTTGAACTATTTTAAAAGGTTTTTAAAATAGTAAAAAATGGCAAAATAAATTTCAGGATAAGAGGTAAGGGGTGGCACAAGATATTGCCCCAAGAAGGGCCCTATTTTCGTCAGGACTAAACTCCTTATCCCTAAATGTCTATTTTGAAAAAATTGTTCAACTAGCTGATCTACATCAACACAAAATAGTAAAACCAGTGGACAAATGACAGAGTTACCGTGTGGGGGTCCCCACAGGAGCATGCCCAGGGGGGCAGCACGGTTCCGGTGAGCCTTCCCGCGTCCAAAACGGTTGAGAAATGACAGCGTTACTGTGTGGGGGTCCCCGGGGGGGTCCATGTGGGGGTCCCCGGAACATCCAGACCCCCAGGAACGTGCCCAGGACTCGTACTGTAGTGTACTCTGTGCCACTTTAGTCTGTGCTGTACTCTACTAGCCACTTTAGGTGTTGCAGCTGTCCGTGCTCGGACACAGAGACATGTACGTATAGGGACACACATTGCTGCGTAATGGAGCAGAGGCACCGCTCCAAAAAGGAAAAGACGTTTTAGGGATAAGGGGTTTAGCACTGACGAAAATAGGGCGCAGCATTCTGCAGAGGCTTTTGCACGAGACTACGTACACTACTACAGCTTACATTCATTTGTATTTCCTAAACAATAAACATTAAGGGTATGCACTTGAGAGAGCAGAGTGCTGTAGCAGGTTGGCTATAGTGTACTACTGTAGGTGGGACAGAGTGAGAACATGAGAGAAAGAGAGAGAAAGTGAGATTGTGATGTTGCGTCTGAGTGACTGTCAACAGCTAATCTTGCAAATTGCTGGACCAATCAGTGCCAAATATCTTTAGCTATGGGCCAGGAAAACAAATCCCTGATTATTTTTCGCATATGTTTGATATGTAATCATGCCCAAGATGACGTTTGTCACAGTACTGACAAGACATCACTGACATGATCTGATGTTCTGGAAGATGACTAACATCATAGACTGGCCCCATGATGGCCAAGATCCACATAATATAGAAGCTACGCCATTATTAAAACCCCTTTTAATTGCATTATTGTTATTTATTGCTGTTATTAGAGAGGGGGGATTGTGTAAGAGGAGAGGGTGGCAACCCAAATGGATCCTAGAAGAATGTACTGTAGGCTAATTACTTTATGCTGAATGAATTTCACAATTTAAAGATAACCTATACTCATTACACTACACATTAACTCCATTCAGCAAGGTGGTGGGGGAATATAAAGTAGCAGGAGGGTGAGATAAGAATAAGTATGGAAAATAATTATGAAAGAGTAAGAATGGTGCAGTGTATAGGAAAGAAAACAACAGAAATCACATACACTGTACTAATATGGCAAGCCGTTTTAACATTTAATAGCTATAGCCTGGATATGTATTCCAGATATCTGTATTCAGTTCTTCCTAGTAAAATATACTATATACATAGTCCCTTTAGATGGATTTGCCATGGATCCTAGACAGAGTGTTAATTCAACTCTGAGAGAATCGGCCTGTAAGGATCACTATATGTACATATGTAGGCGTAGCGTCTGGACTTCGAACTCGGGTCTCCCTCGTGGGACCACTAGCCTAAAGGGGCATCCCCTTTAGTGTATAGCAATAGTGGCATCTGTCAGATGACCAAAAGCCTAATATCTCCCCCGGCCAAGGAGGAATTCCTCTTTAAGGCTAGTGGATAAGATGATGACTGTCCACGCAGTAGACCTTTGTTTGAATCCTGGGTATTACACATACTTCCCTTATCCATTCATTCCAAAGTTATTGAGGAAACAAGCCTACAAGATAGAATGTGGTGATGTGAGATAAAGACGTGTGAGAAAGTTAGTAGTGAATGAGAAGACGAGAGCAGAGGAGGAAAGGGAGGGAGGGACTGGGGAGACTGGAAAGAACGACAGAGTCAGAGAGAGAGAGAGAGAGAGAGAGAGAGAGAGAGAGAGAGAGAGAGAGAGAGAGAGAGAGAGAGAGAGACAGACAGACAGACAGACAGACAGACAGACAGACAGACAGACAGACAGACAGACAGACAGACAGACAGACAGACAGACAGACAGACAGACAGACAGACAGACAGACAGACAGACAGACAGACAGACAGACAGACAGACAGACAGACAGACAGACAGACAGACAGACAGACAGACAGACAGACAGACAGACAGACAGACAGACAGATGGAGAGAAACAGTGGGAGCTAGGGAGCGATATAAGCTATAGACATACTGTGCAATATGTAGTCTGATACATGTCTATTGTATGTACCTTGTGCACTGTCCCATTATCAGGTACTGATTACATCTGTACAAAGATATTTTAATCTCATTATAATTAATTGCTTTTTATGTTACTGGGACTCTCCCAATGCAATCCCACACTTTTAATGAAGGTTGATTACTTGCTTGCTTGATTGATATAGATAGATTGGTTGAACGATTGAAACATAAATGTCAAGAATTAGAAACAAAACCCAGAGAGAACTAGAAACCGATAATTGAAGTGGTTAAGGAACAAATATTAAAGGGTAGGGATGAATGGAGTGAGAGAGAGAAAGAAAGAAATGGAGGGATGGAGAGTGGAGGGGTGAACTGTGTGGTCTGACAGCTGTCCCCTGTAGCGCTGTGTGAAGGCCATTTACTGGCCTGGTCTAGTGGTCTCCCTCTCAAGTGTGTGCGCGAGTGTACACACACGCACGCACGCACGCACGCACGCACGCACACACAGCGCAAACAGAAGCATTCACCAAGTTGCAAATCTCTCTGCCTGTCTCTCACTCTCTCTTCTTTCAATATTCTTTTCTATCTGTCCACCCTTTCCTCTATCCAAGCATCTCTAGGCCTATATATAAATCATCTCTCTAAACAGAAACATGATTGTCCTTGGAGGCCATGTGAAGCATGACATCATCTACTAATGATGCAGAAGACACACTGCAGACACGGATGTATAGCAAACAGACAGTTCACTGTACCTGGGCCTCCCACGGTCCAGGACTCCAGAACACAGCTGTATGTTGCACTGAGGTTAATCTGGTGGTGTCACTGGAAATGTTTTGAATCAAGGTTTCCCTCTATAGTGCAGCATAGCACAGCAAAGTACAGTAAGGTTTGTGGTACAGTACAGTGCAATATACTATAGTACATACGGGTACAGGTAGAGTGGCCGTTTGGAAACTGGAAGGTTCCCAGTTCGATCCTGGGCTCCGCCAGAGTTAGTGTCGAAGTGCCCTTAATTGAGCAAGATGCTGAACCCCTAAATTGCTCACGATGAGCAGGTTGGCAGGGCCGGCTTAAAGGGATATTTCACTTTTAAAAAATGTTTTGGCCATTTTATCGTCTACTCAGGCTATACTGAATCGAGCGACTTAAAAACTGTAGGGTATAGCCTATAGGTAGGGTTTTTTTAAGGTGAAATATCCCTTTAATGAAAGGGCTTTAGGTGCTGCCTGCAGCACAGGGCACCAAAAGGAGGGGAGGAAGTGAAAGAAGCCTCCACTATCTGCAACAGAGCGCCAAAGTGTAGTAGCAAAGGCTGTTGAAGGAGCATTAAAACGGTGAAACGTGCCGGTGAATCAACACGCTACCGTCATGCGAGTCGCGAGACATGACCAAAGTATTTTTGGCGGTCCCAAAAGGTTGAGAACCCCTGCCTAGAGCAGTGATGTGGTGTGACCTCACACGAGTCACAGTTGGTGGAGAGGTCCAAGTAGGCCATCTTGAGCAAGACAGACAGACATGCATGCTACAGTATTTACATATACCGTAGTGCACATGCTAGCGCCCTGCATGCAGACAGATTTATACACACAAAGACCATACAGGAAATATTTTTCCACTGTATAGAGCAAAGAAGAGATATGCAAATAGCCCTATAGGCATTTAACGCATGCATGCATTGCGTGCGTGCGCGCGCACACACACACACACACACACACACACACACGCACGCACGCACACGCACACACACACTCTTCACACGCGCGCACACACACTTCACGCGCGCGCACGCACGCACGCACGCACACACACACACACACACACACACACACACACACACACACACACACACACACACACACACACTTCTGACACACCATACACATGCATTGCATAGCCTACATTATAGACCAAATGTGTATAGGCCTACCTACCTGCCTGCACACATTAAAAATACACACAATTACAGAAGAAATAATATGATCACAACACACAGTGGCACACGCACCAACTCACGGATGCATGCGAACGCACACGCACGCACGCACACACACACACACACGCACACACTCTACACCCCCACATTCAAGCACATTTTAACATGCAAACTTAAAGGCATGCATAGATACACAATTGTCAGCAGTAATACGACATGTGTGTAAAGTGTGTTTTGTCATTCTGTATGGAGACTGTTAAGCCTGATTCATATTTAGTTGCGCGTGCGGGTGTGTCGTGCACCGAAAAGAGCCAAACTACAACCTCACCAATTAACGCATGGCAACGCCACGCGTTCTGAGCTTGTAGATCGGCTGTTTTTGGTGCGCAACACGGCACACGACTATAAGTATAAATCTGCCATTATCTCTTCATGGATGAAGCTATCTGCTGAAGCATGACCTCCAATGTCCCCAGCCTTCTGTTCACTTAAAGACCAGCCTACTTATATGATCATATGAGTGAGTCTGCACAGTATAGCCTACACACATAATTAAGGTAGGTTGCCACTTTTATTTGGAAACTAAAAGATGTGTCCCTTATTTAACTGATAAGATAACATTTTGTTCCTTATTTTGAATCAATCAATAACACACATCTTACAGGTTTTGTGATTTTTTTTCTACATCAGATATCTTTAATGATCTGGGATTTATCTGTCTTAAAAAGGGTGTCCCTTATTTTAATTTATATTCAGGTAGTTGGCAACTCCAACACATTTATATTCAGGTAGTTGGCAACTCCAACACATACACATGCATGCCGTGTATGACAGATAGACTGTAGGGGCAGCTGTGGCTCAGGAGGTAGAGCAGGTCGTCCAATGATCCATGGGTCGGCGGTTCGAATCCCGGCTCCTCCTGTCTACATGTCGAAGTGTCCTTGGGCAAGACACTGAACCCCAAATTGCTCCCGATGTGCTGGTTGGTACCTTGCATGGCTTCCGCTGCAATCGGTGTATGAATGTGTGTGTGAATGGGTGAATGTAATGCACAATCTATGTAAAGCGCCTTGGATAAAGGCGCTATATAAATGCACCATTTACCATTTTATTTACCATAGGGAAGCTGGGGGAGACAGAGACTGTGTAGGAGAGAAAAGGAAGAAAGGTGAGAGGGAGACCGTGTAGGAGGGCAAGACAGAAAGATGAGAGGGAGTCTGGAGACAGTCTAGGTCAGACAAGATGGAAAGCTGAAACATTGTAGTAGCCTACAGTCAGAGTCAAGACAGAAAGAGGACAGGGAGACAGTGTGGAGACACTGGAGAGACAAGACGGAAAGCTGAGACAGTGTGGAGAGACAAGAAGACGGAATGCTGAGATAGAGTAGGAGAGACAAAACAGAAATGGACAGTGTAGGCTATAAGAGAGACAAGGCAGAACGCTGAGAGGGAGAGAAGAGACAGGACAGTGTGGGGACAGACAGTAGGTCTACAACAAAAGGAAGGTTCTGTTGCCATTCAACCCTGCCGAGATCGGCTACTGGTTATGTGGTGAGTATCTCAATGTTTACTGTCCGTGTCCGTCACATATAGGCCATCAACAAAAACTGAAAAAAGGGTATAATTAGATTATTAAAAAAGGGTAATAGGCCTACTGTAAATGTCTGTGGTCAATTAAACATGTATCATCTCTATATTTCTTCTTCTTCTTTGTTTTGTAAATGATTTGAACTGACTGAATGGAGTAGGACACGTTATAACTTAGTTCTTTGTTCCTGCCTACTCCTTACCTCTATGGGATTATTTTTGACCAACAGTGCCCTCCAGTGGCAGACTAGGTCATAAAGTAAAGTTAAGAGTAAAGATAGAAAGAACGAAAAAGAAGGAATACTATTTCTGAGACACAGTTTGACAAGGTCCTAAACACTGTTCACATAGTAGTGCACATACACTGTACTTAAAATTGTTAATGGTCACATTATTCAGTCACACACAGTCCTAAACCGTAAACACTGTAAATATTCATTACACATTATTCATTCATAGTTAGTCCTAAACACTGTCAATTACCACATTATTCATTCATAGTTAATCCTAAACACTGTTAATATCCACATTATTCATTCATAGTTAATCCTAAACAGCAAGGCAGGAGTGTGGGGCCTGCTGGCTGGGAGAATATATCAACAAACACCCCAGCAAGAACACTCATACATGTACTTGCATACTGTATGGAGGATAACACACTGTGACACACAGATACATACAAACAAACAGACAGACACAAGAATGCATACAAATACTAAATAAGCAATGTGCATATACATGAACAGCATGTAACATGGCTTTGTGTACAGGTATGTATCAACAGATACAGCTCTCTCTCTCTTTCTCTCTCTCTCACACAGGCAGATGAACACAAACACACTGTAACAGCAGGATTTGTTTTGCCTCTGATCGCTGTGAGGTGCAATTAATTGAATCTGTTTCCAGCATATACAGAAAGACAGAGGTGGGGAGAGACAGGGAAAGAAAGAGAGGAAGAGACAGAGAGGGAGGGGAGGAAGGAAGAGAGAGAGAGAGAGAGAGAGAGAGAGAGAAAGGAGAGAGAAAAGCAAGGTTGATAACGAAAAGAAATGGGGGGTGAGGCGATGTACAGAATAAAACACGGGTAAAATGAAAGTGGTGGGGGGTCTACAGACATGGCATTTTAATGGGTAGCACACATATGCAAACACATATATACACATGCAATGAAGGCTGTGGACTTCATGCATGCTCTGTTTACAGATGGGTGGAGGGGTGGGGGGCAAGGTAAGAGAGAAAAGTCTCTATTGATGTTCATATCTTTGTGTGTGTGTGTGTGTGTGTGTCTATATTTTGTGTGGTTGTACAATTATATATGTTCACATGTTGCTGTATGTACATAGGTCATATTTGTTTTGCTATTTAAGCGTATACGATATAGTTTGGTTCTGTCTAGGAGCATGTGGGGAGCATTATACAGTATATTAGCGCGTGTGTGTGTGTGTGTGTGTGTGTACATGTTACATGTATGCGATTTGGGGTACATTCATGTCTAGGAGGTTTTCTCATGGGCGAGCTAGTGTGCTTCTATGCGTTGCTCTTTGCATGTGTGTGCTTGTGTGTGTGTGCGTGTGTGCGTGCGTGCGTGCATACGTGCGTGTAGCCTTGGGACAGGCCCGCCATGGCAGGATCGGCACACAATGGGATGGGCACAGTTTCCAAGGTAACCCCATCCGACCAGGCAACCGTGGCAACTGGTAGCTAAGGAACAGGAGCCCAGCAACACACAACAGGGGGTGGGGAGGATTAAAGAGGTACTGCAGAAAGAGCTAAATTATGGGATGTCAGTGTGTGTGTGTGTGTTGGGGGGGGGGGTTAAGTGGTTAAGCTTAAGGCTTGGGTCACGCACGCACACACACACGCACACGCACACACACACACACACACACACACACTGTCACACACACACACACAGACACACATACACACACACAGAAGACATGCTGGAAATGAGAGCTGGAAATGAGAGCTGCCTCTTTGCAATGAATCAACATTCATTTGTTAATTTTGCATGATTGGACTGAAATTTATATATCTTTGCTGTCAGGCAGAAACCTTGTTGTATATCAATATTATACAACGTATTATTTTTGTAAATGAAAGCCCTACTTCACAAAAGTAGTGAAAATAGCATGCAGATCTAAGAAAATAATAATACATTTTGTATTGCAATTTCCTGACAGTATGCTGGTCCTCTTCTTTGATGTGTTTCAGAGATCCCCTTTGAAAAAAATAATAATAAAAAGGAACAGTGTTTTGGGCATACAAGGTTTCCACCCGACAGAGACGATATGGATGCTGTTGGTTCCTTGTGTTCCAGGAAACACTGAACTAGACTTCATCCATATGTACAAAGACACCGTTGTGGAAGTTACCCCTATATATACTGTGTGTGTGTGTGTGTGTGTGTGTGTGTGTGTGTGTGTGTGTGTGTGTGTGTGTGTGTGTGTGTAGAAACTGCATCAGGAAGGAACAGGAAGACATTAATCACACCTCAGAAGAGACCCACCAGAAACACAAAGCATGTGTGTGTTAGCATCTATTTCCTCAGTAATAATAACACATCATGCAGATATTTTTGAGCTAACTGACACACAAGAATAATGACAAGCACGCACGCACGCACGCACGCACGCGCGCGCGCGACACACACACACACACACACACACACACACACACACACACACACACACACACACACACACACACACACACAGACACACACACGTCTCTCACACACACACACACACACACACACACACACACACACACACAGACACACACACACACACACACACACACACACACTAAACAGTGTGTGCAATTCCTCTCTACAACAGCTGAGGGCAGCGTAACTCCGTTTTCGTTTTTAATCACAAGCATCATAAACATGGGTGCATTTAGCCCCGTACTGATTACAACCAAACATATGATAAAATAGCATTTAGTAAATACTATTAATTATTATGATTATCACATGCCCAGCCTTTCTTTGCTCTGCCTCTGGGTGATAAAAGAAAGCGAGTAGACAGACATTTTACCATCTTATGATGAGTATTAGTGAGAACAACTTTTATGAAGATATGAAGATAGGTTGGCCAAAGTCCTTTAACATTTTCTATGTCAACTATCTATGTCGAAGATGCAAACAAATTTAATTCTGACAAATCCTACTCGTAATACCTTTACAATCACACTGTACAACAAATAGGATTAGAAGCAATACTTAATTTGTAGATTTTAAATAAAGACCTACATTTTTGAGGGGCGATTCAGCTATTAGTGTAGATTTTCGTCTTACACAAACATTAAATTCCCATTGACAATGATAAATATGATATTTTTTCCTACACCAAGATTAAATTCCCATTGACAATGAATGGAGAATTTACATCATATGATAAATATGATATTTGCTCAGAACACATAGCCTATGTCTGAGCAAATCAATATTTTCCTACACAAAAAAAATCCCATTGACAATGAATGGAGAATTTTTGCGTCATATGTGTCTGATGATGTACAATGATAAGAGCGCCCCTCACTTCACACAGGTGTGATTTCTCTAATTCTACTGTAGCTATATAATGCCTCACTTTGGGAATTCCATTTGTGTTTGAGATTTCTTTCTACAATCAAGAATGCAGTGTTTGAAAGAAACAACGTGCCCAGACAGACTCCCCTCTTTAAGGCATTAACCTCTGACCTCTAACCCCTGCTGCCCTCATGGGTCATCGACTCTTGGTAAACTTCACCTACAGCGAGTCATATCGTTCTCTCTCTCGCCCTAGCTCCTACTTCAATGTTTCACCCCTTCTTCTTTTGCGTTCTCATCCCTTTTTTAAGTTCCCATCATTCTCTCTCTCACTCACTCACTTCGCTTTCTACCTGTCACTCTCCTTCCTTTTTCTTGGCCCCCCACTTTCCATCAATCTTTCTTCTCTGAATGTCGTTCCACCTTCCTTTCTCTCTCTCTCCCCCTCCCTCAGTTGTTCCAGCTCTCTCTGAACACCTGGGCCTTCAGGCCTTCAGACAAATCGTTACATTTCTGTAATTTGAGGCAGCTTTAGGGGAACAATTTACAATTTAGGCATTTAGCAGACGCTCTTAATCTAGAACGATTTACAATAAGCAAGAACAAAAAGCATGGCAATACATCACATACATAAACAGTAGTTATCATGAAACATGCGTAAGCTAAGAACGTAACAGTGGAATAGCTATATAATGAAACTATACTATACTATACTATACTATACTATACTATACTATACTATACTATACTATACTATACTATACATATATACTAAAAAGTGCTATGACTACATAAAATGCAATTCTAGTGCTGTCTATACGACAGCACATGCTAAAAGCCTGTATAAAATGCTATCTAAGTCTACATAAAGTTACTATCTAGGGGGCTAGGGTAAGTGCTACGGGCCATGATGGAGTCTGAAAAGGTGGGTTTTCAGACTACGGCACAAGATTGGGAGTGAGACTGTAGTTCTGATTGTAATGGGATTCCATAGTTTTGGAGCCAGAAGGGAGAAGAGTTTGGGACGTGTGGAGCGTTGTCCCAGTGTTTTAGTGAAGGTACTTCCAGCTTCCCCACGTTGGCTGATCTGAGTGCGCGGGAGGGTTTGTATAGAGAGTATGCGCATGCTTAAAGTGAATGGCACATGGCAAAGCAACAGGCAAAGTGAGTTTAACATTGTTTAATGTTGTTTAATGCAATCAGATATGACTTTTCTGTGTGGATGTATGGGCTGTCAAGGCCAGAAAGTCGTTTTTTGCCACTCAGTAGGCGTTCCTGCATAACCTCCTGGTTTGATGATGATGTCACGCGCATAACCTCTATCTATAGGGTTCGATCATACTTGTAAGATATGGGGGAGCCATACCTTTGGTTGCTTTGAATGCAAGCATCAGAGTTTTGTATTCTGTGCGGGCAGCGACCAGGAGCCAATGGAGGGAGCAGAGAAGGGGGAGACGTGTGAGAATTTTGGCTGGTTGAAGACCAAGCGAGCTGCGGCCTTTTGGATCAGTTGGAGAGGCTTAAGTGCACATGCCGGTAGGCCAGTAAGGAGGGAGTTACAATATTCAAGTTTTGACAAGACTGTTGTCTGGATTAGGAGCTGGGCTGACTCCTGGGTGAGGAACGGTCTAATTCGTCGTATGTTATAACATGAAGACAGACATAGTTTCGCATAGACACAAGGACACAAACAACCACACACGTGCATCATGCACATGGCTCTCTTTCTCTATCGCAGTCAGCACATGGTCTGAAGTTATGAACTATGGATGGGCAACCGAAAATATATCGAAAGATTCAAAACCAATATATATTTCTTATACTATATCAATGAATCAATTCAAATAGATTTTTATGTAAGCCTTGCCAAGCCATGAGGCCCATAGGGCAGGATTATGCCAGATCTCCTGGTTCTGTAGCGTGAGGCAGCTTGATGTACAAGTACACCGCCTCCTGGACATGATGTACAAGTACACCTCCTGGACATGACGCTAGTATGTTGCAGCCGGGACCCAATCCAACTCTTGATGCTGAGTGCTAAGCAGGGAGGCACTGAGTCTTTGGTATGACCCGGCCGGGGATCGAACCCCAAACTCCCAGTCCCAGGGCGGACACTCTAACCAGTAACCACAAGGCCACTGAGCTGGTCTATATAATACGTTTTTATAATCAACTAAAAAGTCTGATTAACCACTTAACCCTGTATTATACTTCCTTGTACAAAAAGTTTAAAAGAAAAGCACACAACACATTGCACAAGCTTAAGATCTGCTATTTTCACTTATTCCTCACATTTTCTTTTTCCCCAAATCGTTCATTACTTTTAAATAATAAGTCATGTATGGACGGCTCCATTTTATCTTATTAATACACGCTAACATTATTATATTTGCTCTCCTTGAGATCCTAGTAAAATAAGGAATGTTTAACAATCATTAATTTAAGCACAACACAGTGTATGGCAGCTGTCAGGTGAAGTTCTTGGAAGTCCACTTACAGTATGAACTTCCTCTTCCTTATTTTGGCTACAACGGCCCAGCAGTACAACAGCCCTGCATGCATCGATTAATTAACTGACTCCTTCCTAAGTTCCTTGCAACTCTCTGGAGTGTTGTGTGTGTGTGTGCTTCTCAACAGGATCAACACAAAGCCACAAAACAAACAGAGTGCAGTTTGCTCTCCTTAAATGATTAGCCACGGGAGTTTTTAGAGTGACATAATTACCTTCAGAAGGGTAAAGGTGAGAGGGGAATTCGGGTAAAGGTGAGAGGGGAATTCGGGTAAAGGTGAGAGGGGAATTCTTCAAAAATACTCTGACCGACCAGAATTGTATTTTTCATCCCACAAAGTAAATTGACATTTTGACGTAAAGGAGTGTGTGGCTCCCCTGGTCTACAGTGCATCACACTGTCTCACACACTATCACACTGTTTACATTGCATGTTGAAATTGCACTTGAAATAAAACGTCTTCATCCTTATTCTGCTCGAGTGGTATATATTCAATGACAACTGTAGGAGAAAACTATCGCACACCTAGCAATCAGGCGTATGCACAGGTGCGTAGGCCAGTGGACATCAATGAAAGCAATAAGGTACACCCGCACACTGTATCTGCTCGGCACAAGAGCCTTGTCTTATTTAATGAAGCAACGGTTCGGTCAGGTCCCTAGTGACATATATTCAATGACAAAAATACTGAACCACTCTCTTATTTAAATGAAGAGGTACATTTCAAGAATACAATTGTGCTTGAGTTTTCTTTATTTTATTGGTAGATCAAGTATAAACTGAGCTTAGTTGAAATTATTCTGGAATGTCTCATTCTTCCATGAATTCTAGAACATTTAGTCTTGACAGAATGGTGATTTTTGTCTTCATTCGGGGAGTCCTGGGTCTTTGTCACATGAGCAGACAGACATGCAGGTGTACAGTACATAGTACAGTACATACTGTATCGATCGGGTGGAAACCTCATATGTCCAAAACTGTTACTTTTCAGGAGTCAAATTCAGAAATAGCAAAAGTAGCAGATCGACAAGCTCAAAACGTGAGGTGCTACTACTTTTGATACGTTTGTGTGATGCTGTAGTATGATCACGTAGAGCATTCACTTACAAACATAACACAAAAAGGAGATAATAGGTTTCTGCCCAACATCAAATATATACTAGGGCTGCAATTATTGATTAACTTAAAAAAAAATAGCAGCAGATGTAAAATCTCACAACTTAGTTGTGAGCTTGTAGATCAGCCATTTTCACAAATTGTTTTTTTATTTTTGAATCCCCAACCCCTTGTGCTCCACATTTATACTCTTTTTTTAAATTAAGAAGGGCTGAAAAACACATTGTCATGGATTAAAGCAACTGAAAAATTGTATTATTATGGCCAAGTCCTATAATGTGTGACTTAATTTGATTTGTGAAACAGTGTGAAAGGAGCCAGTCCACACTCACGCGGTTTCAAAACGCATCAGTCGACTGTTGCCTTGCTCAATAAATCTAGACGGAGTGCCTCAGTACCTTTTTCCCTAAAGTCTGCCTCACCACAAGCAGGACTTTAGATTATTTTAGTGCATGTTCCTGTTCCACTGAAGAGCACCTGTTTGCAAAAGCCACTGTGACTGAACCGAGGCAGCGTTTTAAACTGTAAAATTACGAGATTTTAGTAATATTGTTCCTGCTGTTCTACATTCTGTCAACCAGGAAAGAAAGCACAGATTGAGGCTTTAACCTTTACTTTTAAGAAATATCCAAGACAATATTGTTTTTTTTGGAAGATACTTCTAAACATATTGATAGTTTGACCTCTTCAAATGCTATCATTTAATCTTAACATAATAACCAAAAATAGCCTATCTATAGGCTAGGTAAATAGCCTATTTTTGCTGTGCAACATGCTTCCATAGAAGACATGCTGGCTTCTATGGAATCCGAATGACTGAAATCCATGCATTGTTTTGACATTTCTTCAGTGCAGTGGTTTTCAAATGGTAGTCTGTGGGCCACTGGTGGTCCACCATTAAGGTATCGCATGTGGTCCCTGACAATGCAGTCAGTAATATAAATCAGTCAGAAAAAATATATATATATTTTTTTATTTTTTCATTATTTTATTTTGTTTTATTTTGGAGAACTGTTGGTATTTGCATTACATGAGTACAGTGGAATTAAAGAGAATAAAGACAAGATCATCATTATCAATCAATGGTCATTTGAGGAGGCTTGTGCTTCAAGACCAAATGTACTTCAACAGAAGAGGATCAGCTCATTGACATCATGTCCACAGACTCTGTCAAGAGTGTATGAAACACAATCCCTTGTTTTGGAGGATTTGTCCGGCACAATTCCAAGAGCCCCAGCTCTTACAGTAAAATCAAAATGAGTCAGTTACTGAGAAGTCAGAAATCCTCAGAAAAGGGAGTTAGAATCTCAAGAAGGGGAAGTGGTCCCTGTAAGTACTCTCCCCACCCAGCACAACAGGTGATGGTCCCTGGTTCACAATCAGTTGAAAATCCCTGCTCTAGTGATGGAAGTGCTGTATCTGTACATACAGTACAGAGCACATCTGTAAAGCGGCCTTGTGTATATTTTACTATGAGCACACCTGTAACCATATACTGTATGTTTATAGTTAACAGTAAACCGGTATATGCTTATTTCTTCTTCTAAGTTCTTATAACTTCTGTTGTAGAAAAACATTTAAATCAATTAGTGAGATTAACTGTTGCAACCTTAACATACAAACAAACTCATAACACATCGCGCGCACGCACGCACGCACGCACGCACGCACGCACGCACGCACGCACGCACACACACACACACACACACACACACACACACACACACACACACACACACACACACACACACACACACACACACACACACACACACACACACACACACACACACACACACACACACACACACACACACACACACACACACACACACACACACACACACACACACACACACACACACACACACACACACACACACACACACTTCAGGCGAAGCATTCCATGCTGGTCTTGGCTCTCTCCATCTCATGGAGGAAGTTGTAAAACTGAGGGAGGGTCAACTCTGGATAACGTAAAAACAAAATGCATGTGTTACACTCAGGTACTATAGAGCTGAAATGTAACAGCTAAAATAGCAATCATGCATTGCATATACTGCAAGCTATTCAGTTAGTTATTTTAGTGCTGTGGAATAGTATGCATGTGTGCTGTGCACCGAGCTTCTATTGTGCTAATAACATTAGACTCACTCACCCATGTACACATTTTCAGTGGAATTCCCCTTTCTGATCACCAACTTCAGCTAAAACACACAAAGTCCACCTTCAACAAGACTCAACAAAGATGTGTAAACTCTGAAGCTGTGTGTGTGTGTGTGTGTGTGTGTGTGTGTGTGTGTGTGTGTGTGTGTGTGTGTGTGTGTGTGTGTAAGAGAGAGGAGAGAGTGTGTGCTTGGGGTAGTGTGTTTTCTTTGTAATGCTATGTGATGTGATGGCAATGTCTAAATTATGAAAAGTTATTTATCTCAATGACTGATATTGTGTGTGTGTGTGTGTGTGTCACAGTGCTGTATTTTGGAGGTTTTCACCTGTAGAAAGATATTGCCAACCTTCTGTATTTCACTGGTGCCAACAGTTACTGTAGAGACAAGATGTGTCATGATCGTTACCATGTCAACAGTGACATAATCATAAACAAAGACATGATGAGCTCTTAAGTAGACCAAGAAATGTTCATTTAGTGGTCAACACTGTTTGTTTCAACCCTTAATCCCTTAGAGGGACAGTGCCACATACCTGGAAGAAACTAACCATAATTATTTAAAAAAGACTCAGTATTGCCCCTGCGGCAACAGTCGTTTGGAAATGTTGTTTTTGCTAATGGAACTCCGATGAAATTCGGAGGTCTCCCTCAATGCGTTCCTGCGGTTCATTTAAAGACTTATTGACAGATTGATTGTTTCTCATGGCAACACATTAGATAGATCTATAGATGCTGTATTTGTCCTTGCTGAAATAAATTTTGCACCAAAATGAACACATTAGCAATAGAGGTTGGCTCATTTCAATATAAACTCCAAAATATAAAACTCTAAACTACCAAAGCCTCCAAGACATTGCATACGGTTGTCTGATTTGACATACTGTATCATGTCCTTGCGGAAGAGGCCTAAATGAGCCCCTTTTAGACGGACCAATTTCAGTGTTGCACCCAGGTCCCCCATATAAAACTGTCACAACTCCACTGTGGAGTTATTTGTGAAGAGGCCTAAATGAGCCCTATTTAGACAAACCGATTTCAGCCGAAACGAAAGGGAAAAAAATTACGTTATTAATTATGCTAGTTTGGCAACTTTAGAGATCATCTTTACGAGTTTACGACAACTAAATGTGTTACACAACTCTAGCATGTGCTTCTTATTTGGAAAAACAGCCTGTATGCCACTTGCTGAAGGAAAATGCTTCAGTACTGGAGCTGCTTCATTGTTAGTCAATCGGTATTGTGTGATATTAATCAGTGGGCTATAGTTTTACCAAACACTGACACTGTTGTGTAACGCCACACCTCTGATCCCAGAAAGCCGGTATGCTATCTATATGCATACATGGTGGAGGTTTTACTGTGGCTCCTTTACAGTCTGTGTAAAAAGGCTACACCGGCATTAATGACAGCTCATCCGACGCCAATATTGCGCAATAACTGTGTAAATGTGTCTCAAGTAACCTACACAAAATGCAAACAGAATTGATTGTGCTAAGTGAAAATAGCATACAATAAATCCAACATTGTATGTGATCATTTTGTAGCTGGGTTTGTCCTTACCTCCAAACTTCCACTCCATATCCACCAGTTGGTTGACCATCACAGTCTGTCCCACTGCTAGCCTCGAGAGCACAGCGTAATGGACACCCCACTGAGAAACACAAAGACACAGTCACCAATCCATAACACAACACAGAAATAAATGCAAACCAGTTATTTTGCTTTGAGATTCACAATGGCGCCTATTCAAGATCAACCTATAACACAATGACAATGTTATATCACAAACGACATGAACTGAACTGAACTGATTTATTTACCCTGAGAAAATATGAAGTCTGCTGATGTAGCCTCAGAAAAATATATTAATTATATACAGTGTGTATGTGTGTGTGTGTGTTCGTTAGGAAACTGTATTAAGACAAAGAGTATCAGCTAAATCAAGGCTAAAGTATCTAAATGCAGTAAGTGGAAGGGCTGAGATTTACCTGCTGTGACAAGTGATCAGCTTTGTCTTCATTCAGTCCTGGTTGATCAATAGGGATAATGGAATCAAAACTAGCAATACAGTTGTTGTTGTTTTTTATCAAACTAATGATAATGCAGACCTCTCATCATGGTACCAATGAATTGGAGTAGGTCTGTCATCATGAATCCGTTTTAAAACTTAAATTAAAATAAAATAAATATAGGGGTCATGGACAGTATTTTTCTTTGTTGAGACAGATAATAGCAACATTGAGTAGGAGTCAGCAGGGATGATATATTCCTCAGCAAGGAAGGGTTATATGTACATACAGTACCTACCACAGATCTTAAACACTTTCACTATGGTGTCCCTATTTTGGACATATCAATATAGATTGAGAACTTTCAAGGATTTTCGCAAATTGTGAAAATAGCAGATCTAGAAGCTCACAACGTGTTTTGACCTATTTTCTTATGATACCATCACACAACAAACAAAACAAATAGGGCATACGTTTTTAATACTACCTCGTACAATGCTCTTGCGTTGTAGAGTACAAATTAAACATCCTTTGGAATTTGTTAAATTGTTAGTGAGGAATATCTTTGCCATACCTAATGTCAGAAGGTCTTCTTTGACCTGCTCAGATGTTAGATTCTTCTTCAATGCACCTGGAGAAGAAGAAGAGGAACAAAGATTATTTTAAAGATGTTTCAAGAAAGAGAGTCCAGAGGGCCAGATGAATGACAATTCTAAAGATAAATGGTTGAGTATTTTTTTGTGGGTGCATCTGCTGGATTGTAATGGCTTTTACATGACTGAATAAACAGAAAGAGACAGACAGACAGACAGACAGACAGAGGTTAGCTTTTATTATTATTATAATCACCTTGAGGCACCAGTAGAACACTCTTCATCAGATTCCTCAAAGGTCCAGAACTCATCCCATGTTCTCCCGCAAACTCACTCAACTGCAGCATAAACCTCTCTGCCTACACACACGCACACAAACACATATACAAGTGGAAAGGAAATCTTTCATTAGTAAGACCCTAAATCTCCTTTGGTTTCTTCTAGTTCTACTTCCCATAAATTACTACCAGTTTATTCCCTCTCATGGCAAAGCTCAGCAGGAGTGTATCAGTTTAGAATAGAAGAGAGTCTGTGGAGTTTACATGTTCTCCCCGTGTCCCCTAGGGTAGGTACCCTCACAAAAAACATGCAGTAATCCTGGTCTCTAAACTGCCTCCCCCTGGTCAGCCGGGGCGCCTGATAGAGGGGAAAGGAACTGGTTGGAATAACGTGTTCCTTCCATGCGCTACGTCCAACCAGGGAAACTCCCCCCTGTCAGGTGTAAAGGAGCAACTTGGACACTCAGGCATGAAGGAAGCATGGCGGAGGGTGTGTAGAGCCCAGGGTCACATTAGATAATTGACACAGGGGTGAAAAAATGGGTTACAAAATCGTGGGATAAAAATTATATATATAAAAAAAAGAAGAGAGTCTGTGTGTCCAGAGCTAATCTCGAAAAGCACTGGACCGATCAGCGCAGAATGCCAGAATCGTCCCATCAACATGTTATGTATGTGTGTTTGTTGTGCATGTATGTTATTGTTTGTGCATGCATCCATGTTTCTTTCTCAAAATAGTTATATTAGAGCATGCATGTTTCCCAAAATATTTGGTTATATGTATGTTTGTTTAGGCATGCATGTTTCTCAACATGTTTAGTTAATACCGTAGTTATGCATGAGTCTCACCTCCTTCGGCTCTAGCAGAAACTGGAAGAGTATTTCAGTCAGACGCATAAATTGCTGCAAACAATGACAAAAACATCTTCATTAGTTTAATTTAAGCTGTAGCTTCATCCCTAACTATTAAACATTGAGTTGCCACCCCAAACTATAATTATAAGTGTCAGATAAAAAGAGAAGAAGAGAAGGATCCGGGCACACAAAGTTAAAAAATGAGGAACGCCTTTATTAAATTAAAAAGGCAACTGCCAACATGTTTCGACCTAACAGGTCTTCATCAGGGCAATAAGGATGTGATCCCGTTTTTGATCCGTGTGAGCACCTTTTTATCATTATCATATTTTGCTATCTCCATTGAGCACCTGGATAGTTCCTCTTTTTTCTCTATAATTATAAGTGTGTTGACTGTTGACTGTCTTTATATAGCAATGCCATTGTCATAAAGGTAGGTTCCACATAACTTCAGGCTGTCAAAAGAAATCTAACTGTCATTCAATTTTAACTTAATCTGAAGGCAAACCCTGAACTTTCTGTGGTGAAGTACGTCGCTTGTTTCATTTTTTAAATTGTTCTTATGTAGTCACTCAGTGTTATGATTGTGTTTCTGCACAACCTCCTATGAACTGTGGTCATGTTTCAGAGGATGTCACATGAATCACATGACCACTTGTGACTTAATTGTCACATTTGTGCATAAACACAGTAGGGCAACAAGCTACATTTAACAATATACACTTATACAGCACACAACTTTGTCATTTGATTAAAAAAAACGTAGCTCTGCTCCATACGTTAGGCTAGACTTAGAAAACTCATTCTAAACACTCTATGGACCAGAGCTAATACAAACGTAAGTGTGCTGTTACAAAGCAGTGTTTACAAGATACACATTCTCTTCCGATGGTGACTTGGAATAGGAAAAAGGAAGAAAGAATACCTGCTCGTTGAATTTATTCAGATTGTGGAAGTCGTTGCTAACAGAATCTGGCAAGACTTCTTTAGTGAATTGTAACTGCAACATTGTTGCAGAGGATGAGAATGTTGGAGCTGCTGTTTATTTTCTGATGGACGGACTTCCGTGTTCTCCAGACAGTGCGCATAGCGCATGCGTGAGCTGCCAGCATGCCTGCGGTGGATTCACTCCAACACTTTCACAACAACCATGCGCTGAGAAGAGAAGTGCCAATTTAATTTATATACCCTGTCTGACACTGCATGTTGTGAAAAATACACGAACACGATTACACCAGGAGGAGAGACTCAGGTAAATGTAACTAACACACACCAAATATGTTATGTGAGCTATTAAATTAATCGATTCATTATTTATTTTAAAAGTTTCCAAGTTTTCAGTTTCAGTTTTTTACACTTTTTGACAAAAACGTTTTGTGTCCCTGTCTTTTCACATAAAGAAACAGACACACGACGCACAGACACGTCACGTGTGTACTGTGTACATGTCGCACGCACAGTATGTAATGTATGAATTTACATGAATTTTATTTTTTATTACATACTGTGAATTAGGGAACTGGCCATAGATCCGAAGTCCCGTTAGTCCGAACATGCATTAAGGTTGGCGAACATGCACTGCTCACGTGCTTGATTGATTGATTGATTGATTGATTGAATTTTTTATTTCACAGTATGTATGTAGTAGAATGGGTACATGTTTCAAACGAAAGCACCACCTTGTTCATTCATTTGAATCATTTCAACAGAACATTTAGTATAATCCATTCCTTAGTAAAGTAAACCTATCTACCGGTATGTAAATCAAATGAACAGTGAGGATTTATTTTTTCCTTGGGGGAGGGGGGGTGAAGACAAGGAGGGGAGGAGTGACACTGGCACCTTGGTGGAAGAGCCTTGATATTTCTGTGCGCAGCCAATCTCGGTTATAGCCCTATGGTTATAGCTCCCCTTTCTCGCTCTGTTCCTCTTTACTAGCTGCACGGCACGACGGCAACAGGTAAGCATTTGTAATAACCCCGACTCACGTTCATTTCACTTTATAGTGTGGCTGTTGAAGCGAGAGTGAGACTGAGAGAGAGTGGATGAAAAAAAAATAGGGATAGAGAGAGAGTGCACAAGTTCACAACAGCGCAGGAGAGAGTGAGACTTTCTTAGCATGCTTCTAGAGTGGAAAAAGAGAAACGTTCTGCAAGAAGACTAGTATAGGATTATTTTTTCTTTTTAAGGAATTTATTCATTTTCATAAGTTGAATTCTTTCGAAATATTTTCCATTGCGAAAAAAAACACATTCTGAGGTGGCAGCCTGCAAGGAGCGTGCGTGGTTATGTAAGTATCATACTTACAAGGAGGGCAAATTGGTATTTGGGCGAATTAGTTATTATACTGATGATTTTATTTCCCATGTTTGAACCTGCCGAAGTTGTTCACAGAGTCATTGTTTGGCGATGTTTTGAACACGTTCTAAAAGTTTTAAGTCGTCAAGTTTGACCGCATGTGCAGTTGTGTGCACGCTGTCGCATGCCTGAGCTTCGTGTACAGATGTTGCAGGTCGAAAGTTATGTTGTTGTTTTTAATGAGAATCATTTGTAGGCCTATATCGTTGTAAATTTCAGCGTTGCTCTTTGCATTTGATTTGAACTTAGACAGCGGGCTTGTCATTTAGTCTTTGCTGTGTGATTTCTTTCTCACCGTGTGCTTGCAATTTGCCGGAGAAAAAAAATCACGTTGGATCTTGCGTCGCTTCAAAGAGATGCAGCGTGATTGTCAGTGAGTGGAGACTGGATAAATTCCATGATGAATTAACACACAACAATAACAGTGTTAATCTCATGACATATAGGCATAGCCTATATTAGCGTTGGCAAATTACTGTAGCCTACGTTGAATGGTCTTTTCAATTTGTGGATCTTCATTGATTGATTGATTGATTGATTGATTGATTGATTTTTGTATTCACAGTTTGTAGAATGGGTACAGTTCAAACGAAGTTACAGGTCAATACAAAAACTGATAAAACCAGAAAATGCACTAGGCTAATTGTTAACACCAGGGTCCTCCATTTCCAATTCATCAGAACATTTAAAGAAGTACAAATATACACTTAAGTTCGATGAAAAACGTGTAGGCTAAAAAGGGGCTTTTACAGGGGCTAGTTTCGAATTGCAACTGCCCACGTGTGCTCTTTGAGAGCGGTGTCTAGGGATTCACATTTCTTAATGGCTGTTAATAATAATAATAACTAGAAAAAGTGCCTCTCGGGGCACAGCTCTCCACCAGGATAATAGCGTTTGTGATGTTTGGACAAAATGTGTAGGAGTAGCTTAATATAAACAGTTCAGTGTATTCATAATGTTTAGAAGTGTGCATACAAAGTGTATACACAGGTCGGTGCAGTTATATATGAAAACATGAATTGGCCTGTTATAGCGCCACCATGAGGCTGATTAGATTTTTAAAAGTTGGACTTCTTCCTCTGCCTAGTGGGAATGTGTGTGCATAATTTCACGGAAATGGCACACTGATCAAAATGTGAGGCATTTTGTTCAAAATGGACCAATCCTACAAACTTTGGAAGGCAATCTTAGCCAATTGTGATGGAATATGGGAAAGCGGACAGGTCCGTGTTGATCACACGACTATGGAGATTTGTATACCGAGTATACCGATTTGTGTGATGTATGGATAAAATGTGTACGAGTAATCTAGTACAGAAATGTGTTTTGCCAAGATCAACCTCATGGTGGCGCTATAACCAGCAGAAGTAAAAAATGCAGGGCAAAGGTATTTCCTTGGCCTCTAGGTAGTGGACGTACAAAGTTGTACACAGATCGGTGCACTTATAGGTAAGAACATGAATTGGCCTGTTATAGCGCCACCATGATTTGAAAATGTTTAAGTAGCATTTCTTCCTCGGCCTAGTGGGAATGTTTGTGCATAGTTCCTCGGAAATCGCACGCTGTGTTCATGACTGGCATTTTGTTGGCATTTTGTTCAAAACGGACAAATCCTGCAAACTTTGGAAGGCAATCTTAGCCAATAGGAATGGAATATGGGGAAGCAGACATGTCTGTGTTGGTCACATGACTATAGTGTATACCGATTTGCATGATAAAATGTGTACGAGAAATATAAAGAAATGTATTTTGAAAATATCGGCCTCATGGTGGCACTATCATTTAACATTTTCAAGGCTTCTTTGCTTGTAGACCTGAAACCCATTTGTACTTGTTTTTGATTTTTGGAGAGAGGTGTGTACTTGATTATTCTTTTTATCTTTATCTTTATTTTTATTATTTTCATTATTAGTATCACTATTATTAGTATTTTGTTAGGTGTTTCAGTGCAGTTGCTTCTGGTCTTGATGTAGTGTTTGAGTGGTTTGGAGAGCATCTATGTTTTGTTGATGTTGTAAGTGTATTGTTCTGTGTCGACATGTTTAATGTATTGTTTTGTCTATGTACTGTATTCATTGTGTTGTGCCCGAGGACCCCCTCTAAAACGAGATGATACATCTCAAGGGGCTATCCTTTCAATATATATAGTTATATACTATAACAGGTCATTGTGTAAAAATTGGGGCAGGGGTTCGTCGTTGGCATCCAGGGAGTGTGTGTGCACAGTTAGCATCGGCCGGGCCAACGGTGCCGGAGATTAGCTTTACACGGACACACACACACACACACACACACACACACACACACACACACACACACACACACACACACACACACACACACACACACACACACACAGTGCAAGGTTGGTGGGGCGTTCCACATTTTAGTGGCATAGGAGCGAAATGAGTTTAACCCCTTGTTTGAGCCGAATCTGGGTTGCACGTGGTTTGTTGAACTCCCTCTGGTGTTATGATTGTGATCTTCGTTGACATTAAGGAAGTACTTTGACAGGTAGATTATTTTTGCTTGTAGTTTATATGGTATAATTATATAGGATATCTTCGGCGATATGTCATGAATTTGTCATACATCCACAAGTTCTGTCACGAATGATATATCTAATTCATCTGGATGCCAAAAAAATGGTTTAGGCCTATTTGATGGATAGGCTATGCATGAACTGAACGCGTTCATCCATGTACATTCCTTCCTCACTCTGGGGACACACAAAGAAAATAAATGAGGCAATATTGCTTTACAGATTGTTGCCTAACCATAGATTAAAAACATAAAATTATAACACTAAAAATCACACCTGTGTGTTTAATATATTAAAGTCTAACTCATGTTGATTAGGTGATTAGGTGATGTAAAACAAACGGTGCCAACACAAACATTACATTGTCTTTATTGTTAATGGCAATTAATGTTTGTTTGTGTTAGGTGATGTACATTTTCACTTCATTGTCAATGGCATTTATAAAACAAACATTGAACTAAAAACAAACATTAAACCTGTATATAGGAGGGCCCTCAAAAAGAATTATAGGCTACTAAAGATCATCTCAACTAGACCACATGTACTCTGACGTCACAACAATGATAAATGTACAGTAGGCTATGTTAACTTATGTTGACAGATACAATATGTAAACTAAATGGTAACTATTAAGGGAGACGAGGAAGTAGTGGCTTATCTGCATATTCAAGGGAAAAACAACCCTATGCAATACATTGGACGTGCATGTGCATGTTCTCACGAGACAATTTCCTAATGTGCACTGAGGCGCGTGTCAAGTAAGCACCGAGGCCAAAAGGTCTTCTCATTCTATAACTGTATAATGTTGCTATATTTCATAATATTAATAATAGATATTATGTCGCTAAGCCAAGGTTTATACAAGTTTACATATTGGTGATGGCACATTTGTGTGAACTCAGGGCAGCATCATTATTTGTAAATCTGTCTTGAGAGATTATGTCCCGACTAACGTGTTTTTGGTAAAAGAAAGTTTCACGCTTTTTAGGGTTTATAGACTTGTCATTCATGGCCTAATTGAACTTTCCACTGATTTGAAGACAGTATCTCTTTTCGTCCCTTTCCCTACTTTCAACATTTTCTTCATATTTCAACCATGTCCTCACTAATGCTCATTGTAATATGTATCGCTTTAGTCTACTCTGTCTGAACAGACATGGCTACCAATTGGCATAATCAGTAGGCATACACTACAGGTTAGGTAATGTCAAACAACATTTCAAACCTGAAGTGAGTAGCTTACTTTGAAGTTAATCTTGAAAGCATTTTCAGTACAGAAGTGGGTTCTGGTTATAATTATTGGTGGCACCTGTCAGCAGGGGGTGTTGAACAGGAGCAGCAGTGGGACAGAGGAGCTATGGCCTCCTGGTGGGGACTCCTCACAGGTAGGTGAGCCACTAGGGTTCAGTCGCAGTGGCAATACAGAAATGTGTAGGGAGGATGAATTGGCATCCTACTATAATATAAATGGGTGAAATATGTGTCCGTCCGTCTGTGCGTGTGCTCGTGTCTGTAGTTCACATAACTCGAGAACTGTCTGACCGATCCAATTCTAAACTCAGTGTGCCGTCGACTCGATGCTGCCTATCTAAATGAAATCGATAGAACAGTTGCTGAGAAAATAATTGACAATTGCAGCCCTATATATATTAAAAATTATTCAATTACTTGAAAAAGAACCACTAAGAAATTAATTGATAATTGCAGGGAAGAATATGCTATTTAATAATGGTGGACAATGGGATTGTACATGTCAGTGCATATGTGGGCAAAGAGGGGACATACAGTACTACACACCACAGAGGAATGCAGAACTCAGAGAGACCCTGAGGACCTCTCTCTCTCACACACACGCACACACACACACACACACGCGTGCGCGCCTACCTTTTGGAAAGTGAAAAATCCCCTCTTGCAATGCGGTCCCTAATCTCCAGTCACCAGACATAACTTTGATGTGGACCCCCCATCTTCCCCCAACTCCCCCAAGACCCCCTTTCCTGGGCCCCTCACTCAATACTCGGTATCCCTGTTCCTTCCTTCCTTCTCCCTTACACCTCCCACCCCGCCCTCCCCTCCCGTCTCTTTTTCTCTCTGCCCTCTCATACCCATTGTGTTCCAGATATCCAGAGATGCAGCAGTATTGGCATGTGTTGTAGTTGTAAGGAATCCCTCACATGATTCAACAAAATGAGAATGGAAGTTGTTAATTGCTGTTTTTGTTTATATTCCCATGCCCATATGTTTCTCTAGTACATATGTTAGGCAACTTTTACATACAGAACACTAATTTGTGACAGTTTTCTGAAAAACCTTATGTTTCTGTATCAGTGGTGCTCAATATTTCATGTCAAGGACCCCAAAAATTATATGTAATATGCCTCCGCCTCCCCATCTGAAAATATGTTGTTCCAGGGACCTCCCCAAAAGCAAAGATTTGAGTTAAAATGTTCACTCTGTAATAATATATATTCAAAGATTTGAGGCATATCTTCACGATGTTTCAAAAATAGCAGACCTATACAAGCTTGTAGATCTGCTATTTTTCAATAGCTAAAGTATAACATAATGCTTTAAAACACCAAAAGGGGTTCCCTCCCAAAATGGGTTAATACCCAGAGCTCACATAAGGATCCAATTAATTAAGTTATTATTTAGTAGTTGTAATTTAAACAAATTTCTTCCTTGGAGCCAGATGCCTTAAAGCAGCAATTATAGTGACAGGCTTAAGTGGGAATGTTTCATGGAGCATAAAGCTGCCTTCAGGTAACCATATACATATAACAGCAATTTGTGCAGGATTTGAGTTTCAAATTGTAAGTTCCCACATTACCCTTCATGGTTGAGAAACACTCAAACTTCTGGCCTGTGAAATCTGCTAAAGCTCATTTGACATTTTCCAAAAATACATGGGTGGCAATGGGGGGGGGGGGGGGGGGACACTGAACCAGACACAGGATCCTATGATCCAGATGGGGTCATGATCCCTAATGTAGGAAATGCTGCAGGCAGGGCAAGATGCGGATAACATGACCACAATCCCACCCCCTCTTTGCATGCTCCCAGCAAAACCACATACCATACTGTATGGAGTGTGTATGCTTTGTCATTACATCAGCTTTCCTGAACTTCATACTGTATAGGCTATTTGTCTGTTTCTGCCGCAGACAGGAAATGGAAAGCATTGCCAACTAGCAGTGGAAGTCAGTTACGTATCAGTAGATCAATGAGATCAATTATTATGTAATTGGTTTCAGATAATTGATCACATTCTTCTGCTGGGGTCACAGCAGGTCTAACTTACTTCTTCCTTGAATAGATTAGAGAGAAGTTAGTTATGCTGGGGAATGACAAATAAACAAAATTGCCGTCACATATTTCAGATCAAAACTATAGTCTTCATATAGTTGATGCCATTATTTGTGGTGATATGCGTAATATTTGCCTTTGATGTGGATGTTGCTTACTCATGATGTTGTAGACATGACATTGGGCAGGTTGTTGTGCTAGCCAATTAGCCATGTAACCGGAATAGGTGAGCATCCAGAATGTCATGTGGCTCCAGAGACTGACATTTACAGAATTTAGAATGTGTTATATTTACAGTTTGGCATGTGACTGATCTGAACTTTGGCGAAAAACGCTTGAATATAATTATGTAATTAGTGCTGGTAATATTGTATAATCTATTGTGACATTCTGAAGATTATTACTGAAAATCATTACCTGCACCACCAACTATGGGCAGTTATCGGCACAAACCATTATGTCACTCAGGGCCTTAAGGGAGAGTCCCTAAGTGATTGATGTACTGATGGCAGAGCGGAAGTCAGGGACCATGCCTCTGAGCCAGAGGTTCTGTTTTGACTCAACTCTGACATACTACCTCCTCAGGCTGTGTGTGTGTGTGTGTGTGTGTGTGTGTGTGTGTGTGTGTGTGTGTGTGTGTGTGTGTGTGTGTGTGTGGATGCATCATGCATGTCTACTGTATGTGAGGGTGGGTGTAGGTATGGATTTGTCTGTGCAGTGCATGGTATGAATGTGTGTGTGTGTGTGTGTGTGTGTGTGTGTGTGTGTGTGTGTGTGTGTGTGTGTGCGTGTGTGCGCATGCGTGCGTGCGTGTAAGCACCCATTGTGTGCAGGATGCACCTGGAGGTCTACTTTTTGCAGTTTCTTAGTGTTTATGGCCGTCCATGTGATTTATGTGGGTGTGGGTGTGGGTGTATACTGTATAGGTACATAATTATGTTTGGAAAAAAAAAGACACAAACACTTCCTACAGTAAATGTAGGTGTTTTGTCCCCGGGGACCTGCAGATTGGCCTTTGATGCTCTTCTTATGAGTCAAACGTATCTGTATATTTTGACATTTTGAAGCAGTCATAAAAAACCCTCTTAAACAGACAATTAAATAACTGCTGTGAGACCACGGAGGTGTCCATTTTAACACTATCACAGTCAATTAACACTTAGGATATTGCTGTGTGGTGGATCTTAATATACAGGAACATACTGTAGTGTTGAAATGTGCCACTGCACTGCACTGGACAGTGCTCAAGGTAGTCGAGGACTTCACATATCTTGGTGCCTGGACCGCTTTGACGAACAGGATCTGAAGGTCTGGAGGGCACTTGCCTGGAATGCCTTGCATGGGATGAGGAGAGTGTGGAAATCTGGAGATAACCTCAAGAGGAGGCTGTTACGTAGTAGTGTTGAGTCAGGACCCTGGAATGGGTGGTGAGCAAACTGACACTGTAGAAGAAATCGCAAGGCACAGCCAGGAAGGGTAAGGTGCGCAGGCACCATCAACTACATAGACACACTGCGGAGCGACAGTGGAGCTAACAGCACTGCAGAATCCCAACACCGCCAAACCCACCGTGGTGCATCCGACCGTGGATTCCCAGGATTTTTTTTCACCCCTCTTCCCTCCCTCCCCCCTCCAAGTGACTCCATCTCCAGTGTCTCTGTAACATCCTTGCTTTCTTCAGGACTACATGACAGGCACAAAACATTTTCAGATGGGGGTCAGTGGCCAAATATATTCATTTGGGGTGTCCTTGGCGCTAAAAGGTTTGAGAAACACTGCTCTAAGCAGACTGAGTGCTTGTGTTTTTGTACAGGAGGAGATGTGCACTGTGCACTGACCCTGCCAGCAGCTGGAGACTCCTTATGGTCTCACACTGCACAGACTTGTTTGACAAACCCAATGACCTGTTGTTAACCCACGCACGCGCATGTACACACAAACACACACACACACACACACACACACACACACACACACACACACACACACACACACACACACACACACACACACACACACACACACACACACACATGTATGATATACAATGCACAATCTATGTAAAGCGCCTTGGATAAAGGCGCTATATAAATGCACCATTTACCATTTACCATTTATACAGACACAGGTAAACATACTTCCAGATTCATGGCTCAAGGCATAAAGGAATGCACAAACACTGCCCTCACACCCACAATATGTACACATTATGTGCTTGCTCTCGCCTGTTTTGCTTCCTTAGCGTTCCTGTGTGTGTGTGTGTGTGTGTGTGTGTGTGTGTGTGTGCGTGGGTGTTATACTCCAGGGTCTGTATGGGCATGTCAGCTCACCACATCCACTTCTGGAGAGGCCAACTTTGCCATTATGTTGTCCTACAAAGCTACACAGGCTGAATAGCTTTGTATCTGAAGTTGAAACCAGCTCAACTTATTTGTAGCTTTGTAGCTGTTAGCTTTTGTAGCATTGGATGTATCTTTGTATCTTCATGTTTCTGGCTTCCATTGAAAAATAATGGTAGCTTGTATCTTTGTAGCTGCCAGTGTGAACGTAGCATCACACTCTAATATATATAGCTATAGGAATTAGGAAAGACTGCTTTATCTTTTACACCCCAAATGGAAGAAAATCCACAACTCTCTGAAACTGGACAAACTGGTCTCTATAGAGCGTCACAGTCCCGCCCCCTACCAGGGCCCAGAAAATGATTCCCTGTTCATTTTCCTAATAGACATTTCAAAAAGTATTTATTTAAAAACCTTTTAAGCGTCGTACAAAGCCAACTCTAGTTGTGAGAAATCATGACAGTAAACACAATGTTTTGGGCCAAACAAAGAATTAGAAGAACACTTTTTTTGTTGTTTTTATTTTTTGTAATTATTTGTTTGGTTCAAAATATTGTGTTTGTTGTCATGATTTGTTCAACTCGAGTTGGCTTTGTACGACGCTTATACGGTCTTTAAAGAAATACTTTTTGAAATGTCTATGGGAAAAAATGCTTTGGGAATAATTTCCTGGGTCATCATGAAAGGGGGCGGGACTGCAACGATTTTTTTATGCTCACTATATTTCACTGTGTGTAAAATTGTGTTGTTCAATCAAACTGCATATATGGAGCACCAATTGGTGGTAACAGTTTGACTGCGGAATCATCGTTCCGTTTCATGAACAAAATGGTGTGATCGTTTGTAAATAGTGTTCCAAAATCTTCCGCGCCCACAACAACAGCAACAGGTCATTACGAGCCACATTGCGCCTCAATTTCCCAGAAGCCCTAGCAAGCCAGTGTGACTGATCTTTTTCCAGTCACGTCATCTGAATGTGTCACCTACAGAGGAAAACCCTGTAAGTCTTAAAACGTATTAAAAATGGTGAATTAAACAATGAAAACATAACTTGTGTAACTCGTGTGTGTGTGTGTGTTCAGCAGGTTTGAGAAGGAATCAGCACAGTGTTTGGAGTCAACTGCCACAGTAATGCCATCTAACAAGTACTCGGGTACCATCATAGAGGACAGCAACAACATGGCCGCTACTGTGAGTAACACACACACACGCCAAGAATGAAATGCCACCCTACATTTTTTAAATCAGCCTTTAATCAGCCTGAATCTTTTAATCACGTTTAATCAGGTGGTGAACCTTGGCTCGTACAAAAAACATCTTTTTCCTGCATTCACTCTCAATCTATGCCCCAACCACAACCATCATCGAAACACACCTTTTGCAACTACTCCCTCAGATTTTGCCCAAAAGTTCAATTAGCATTATGATGTATAAAGAGAGAGGTTTCTCTATCTATTGTCACTGCCAACATGCATACTCAATTAGACTCGGATGGAGTGCTGGCTAAAGGCACACGTTCACACCCATAATCCCCCCCCCCCCCCCCCCCCCCCCCCCCCCCCCAGGAGAAGAAGGGGGTGGTTTGAGGAGAGCTGGGAGGAATAGATGGAGGGATGAACTGAGGGTTGAAGCGCACAACTATACTGTTATTTATATACCTTCATGACCGTTCCGGGTCTACTATACCAGTCATAACTATACTGTTACTACTTTTCCTCTGCTTTCTCCGCTATATATCCGCTATATATGATGGCTTTATTGTTTCAGTTTGTCTCATTGAAGACGTCCGTTAATGCTGCACCGATGATGACTTTATCCAGCACACACAGATGTATTAGATGCACATCCCACCCAGGCACATGGTCCCCATTCACCACATCTTCTCCTTCCTCTTTTTCTTTCCTCTCATATATCACTCCACCCGAAGAGGAGACTTCCTTCCCTCTGCCTTCTACGTTTCTCTCTTTCCCTTTCTTTTACACTTTCTCACCCCCTCTCTCTTTCCCTCTCTTCTCTCCATCAACCCACATGTATGGAGATAAGTGGTGTGACTATCTCTGTACTGTAGTGTTTTTGCTGTGTGCGATATGAGACATGGAAACCCACAGGTATTCGGTTCAACTTTGATCCTGCCGGGTGTGAGGCGAGCTCATGTACTCGTGTTGGCGTTTCGGCGTGTTTGTTTTGCCTGTCTTATCCTAACATCTGTCTATATACTCGACAGGAAGAATGTCGGTGTGGGGGAGAGTCTTTGTTATTTCAACGCGTGTCTTTTCCTCACCTGCTTGTGTTTGGTATTTTGGAGAATTTGGACCTGATCTGATTGGGTTATACAGTACCTCAAGCAACCTCTGAGCTGGAGATACAGTTGGACTGCAGTAACAGCTTGACTGCTTTATTTTAGTAAGGGAACCCCTTTTGAGATTTGTTTGCTATGTACAGTATATTGCAACATAATTTGTTTTGTAATCTTTTAATACATTTTTGAAGTTTTTCAGAAAACTTCAAAAATGATTAAAGGGATAGCGTGAGTCTTTCCCAATCTGAATTCATTAATTTCTATTTATTTCAAACAAACACATCCAACAACTTATTTCCACCTTCAGTTGTTAGAAAGTCATTCCTAGAACTCTGAATAGCCTACTGCACTCCATGCCCAAACAACTTCACATATGACTTGTGAAACAGATATACAGGCATGTAAACCTTTTGCTTTTCAGCAAAATAAATCTCAAATAGGGAACTTGTGTGGTTTGTATAGATCCGTGGAGAAATTATTTTGAGGGTGTTGTGTCGATCACGGGTCGATCGCATGAAGGTGAGGGGGTCGAGATGACTCAGATGAGCGTGCAGCAAAATATGTTTCATGTACTGTAAATCGTCTCATTTACTTTGTTCTAAAATTAGAAGGAATTAGGCATAGAAGAAGAGATGCACAATCTTATTTCAGCAGACGATAAACACACATTACGTAGGCCAGTGGTCGTGGCCCACGTCTAAAAAGGGTTTTGTTCCAGGGATCCCCAGAAGAGAAGATTTATTTCACAACATTTTCAATATCTTTCAAAAGCTTTCAGAAATAGCAGTTATACAGTACAAGCTCGCAACATGTAGCTTGTCTGCTATTTTTGAACAGCCAATGTATAAATGGATAAAGTGCTTAAAACGATTGTGATACTATGTTACTGCTTCAGCTGGGAACGCCAGGGTCCCTGCAGTCATGTGCGCGCATTGTTTATTCAGCCAAAATCCAAATCATGCTACTGTGCAGTGGGTACTCATCCCTTCTCTGGTCCCGAAAACACCAAAAATGTCAGTCGCCACGCCTTTTGACCGTGTTTCATGTTGGCGTGCCTGTTTTGCCAGAACAGGGCCCACTGTGTGACAGCAGGACGAGCGATGAGTCGCACTCTACGATCCTGTTTGAACGTGGCCCGCAGCTGCTAATTTTATATTGTACACACACACACACACACACACACACACACACACACGCACACGCACACACGCACGCACAAGCCAAAGAACCAACATACCCCCAGGGAACCCGGCACACTGCTGCAGACTGCTGGAATGCTGTGCATGCTGCATGTCGGTGGTTCAAACCCCTCTGCTGTGTGCTACCTGTACCACACACACACACACACACACACACACACACACACACACACACACACACACACACACACACACACACACACACACAGACAGACAGAGATCAACAGAAAGAGGCACCGACAACCGGGCTACACGTGCAGGAAGAGCTGTGCACCTGCTGTTACATGTCTCTGAGGGAGAGGAAAACTCTAGGAAAAGACGAGACTGAGCGGGAGAGAAACAATTAAAATGAAAAAAAGTAACTAAGAAAGGCAGAGAACAGAGACTTGGTGCGTCTGTTCAGCTTCAGTGGGCATGTTAACAGCCCCTCCTCCTGCCACTAGAGTGGAGGGGCAGGGGGGGGGGGTGGAGGTGGAGACAGGTAGAGAGAGGGGGAGGGAGGGAAGGAAGGAGAGAGAGAGGAGAAGGGGAGGACACAAGAGTGATGGATATCCAGGAAGGCAAGTAAGTGGTGTCACGGGTATGATAAATGATGTTGATAAGTGACATTTAGCTTCTATTAAATCAGGGAAAGTTGTTAACCGATTTAGGCCTAAGGCCGATTCTAAAAACGCCTCTAAATCCTGACCTAAGTTTGCTGAAAAACTTCAAATATTTATATAGCAGCATCAATTTTTTTTACATTTTTGAATACTGTACATACTGTACAGAACCCCAAAATGGGTTCCCGGCCTGAGGGGGTAAAACACCAAAAGGGGTTCCCGCCAAGAATGGGTTAACACTATCCCCGCCAAAAACCTTAGCCTACGTTAATTGTTTACTCTCTGCAAGCGCCAATAAACGCACGTTACGTTAATTCAGTTGTATAAAATGTTTTGATCCGATCTATTGGAAAGGCTACTGCTACTCACATTAGCTTGGGATGGCTATCTGTTGTTAGCCATAGGACTGGACTGCGCCATCCTGATTGCGTGTGCACACACGTGTGCGCATGCACGCTTTCAGTCGCTTTTATCTCCACAGAGCTCCAATTTACTCCCTTTCTCTACTATCATTGCATTATTCACCATCAAGCTGTGTAGGGAAATAGTGAATATGAAGGAAGGACATGATGGATGTTGCTGTGATGGTTGTGTGTTGGACCGGGATTTAGTTCCCACACCACAGAAGACAGTTACAGTATGTGTTACTGCAATAGACAGTGGCAGATGTGAAATTAGATGTTATGTGATCTTTTTGCAGGACGCTTTTTATTTAACCCCCCCCCCCCCCCCCTCTCATTTTAGTCTTTAGAACAGTAATTCCTGGTTGCCTACTTGCCTTGGAGTATTCTTTTTGAGGGGCGCTTAATGTTTGTTTACAGCACTTGAAACAAACATTACCAGGTGCCCCTCACTTCACACAAGTGTGATTTTTTTTATATATTAGTTTAAAATTATTTTGCAAGTATATATTACAGTGCAGTGTATTTATTCAATTGTTTGTGTTGTCATATAATCGTCTTATCTTGATAACTAATAAGTTGTGTTCTTTCTTTCCTTAAAGGTATATTCAGTGATTTGACTTAATTCAAATATCACTTATTTTTTCTTTTTTTCTGGATAATCCTCCCTACTATAGAGTGTGCTGACCATATAAGGAGTTCCTCCCTGTCCCCAGTGAGCCCCTGGGGTCAAAAAACCCTAGTTTTGGTGGCGGGTGGCAAAACCTTCATCCAATCAGGATGAGTGGGGCCTTCCTCCAATCATGATCGAGTGGGGGCGGGCCTTGGTGCACGTGCTGTTGGCCTGTTGCACTTCCCCCCACTGTAGAGCGTGCATGTGCACATTTTGTTACCGGGGCGGACTGGGTGGTTTTCCAAATCACTGAATGCTCCTTTAATCTTCTTTTAAAACCAAATCGAATTGGATCGAATTCTGTCATCAGAATCTTAAGTATGTTCCATGAATAATTGTTGCATTATTGTTTGATTTAAATAACAAAAAATCATCTTGTCTTTATTATGGATATTAAAAAACACTGACTTATTCTATTTTCTAATTATTCTAATTAGCGCTGCAACATATAATAAAACGTAACGACGGTGGTGTTTTTCACTGTCCGGCGATGGTAGATCTCACCAGCCTTAGAAAACAACAACGTAGATCTCATGCCAGAAAATGGTTGGCCACCCCTGCCCTACACTTTGCCAGTCCAGCTGTGCAGTCCAGGGACTGCAGTACACATGGGAGGAATTGGCAATTAAAAAAATATAAAAACAAGCTTTCAAAAGGAGTGAGAGTTTTGTTAGTCTTTTGTTTTGTCTTAGATAATAGAAGGTCAATGGGTTGTTTGTGGAAGACAGAGGAGCCATCTCCCAATGGGATGAATCTGTAGTGGGAGTTTTGGTCATAAAAAAGGCACCTAGTTTCTTTTTACTCTCTGTTTGGGGGGATGCAGTGGTAAGAGGGGGCAATGTGTGAGGGTATTATATGAGGGCACACAGTGAGAGAGAGGGAGAGAGCCAAAGGGCTTAACCCATTTAGACTTGAGTTAAAAACATTCACTTTGAAAGAATATATATTCAAAGATTTGCGCCACATTTTTACGATTTTTCAAAAATAGCAGACCTACAAGCTCGTAGCGCGCCACTCGAGCTTGTAGATCTGCTATTTTTCAATAGCTAAATTATAACATAATGTTTAAAACACCAAAAGGGGTTCCCACCCAAAATGGGTTAAAAGTGAAGAGCCAGGGAGAAAAGATGGAAGGCATTGGAACTGGAAGACACGTTTTAGGGAGAGGAGGGTTTGAGGGGGCTCAGAGGGATTGGTGCTTATAGGCGGGACTGTGCGTGTTGATGTGAGTGTACGTGTGTGTGTTTACAGGGTTAGAAAGAGGTTGAAGCAGGTGTAAGAATGCGTTTGGTAATCATCCTGGATGAACAAGTGTGAGCAAAAACTTAGGGCCATATTCATGAATTAACGGTACATGCGCAAATTACACTGCACCTTGTACCGCAATTTGCACTAGCAAGATGTATGGAATTGGCCTCGGAGACCGCAGGTGTTTTGTTTTCATGGAAATGGAATTAATGTCTGATTTAAAAAAGCAGCAGCCAATTATGCACTCAGCAAATGGGATGGCCTTCAATGGTGTTTGCCGTTTGTAACAGAGCTTCTTCTCTGCTCTGCAGCAGTGCAGTGAATATGGGGTCATTAGGGTTAGTGCTGGCAGTGTGAGTGCAGTGTAGCAGCCAGCAACACTTACTTAGTTACAGACAGATGTGCTGCTGAATCAACATGTACAATCCAACTAAACTACCCCTATTTGACTTTTTTGACGACAGCGATATTAATTATGTGTCCTGATGTTTATCCACTTTCAACCTGGCATTCCTACTTTGGACATGTTGGACACTAGGGGCTATACTGTATCTTGCGCCACCCCTTATCCCTTATCCCTAAACAATTTTTTTTGCCATTTTTTACTATTTAAAAAAACCTTTTAAAATAGTTCAAATAGCCGATCTACAAGCTAACAATGTCTCGATGTAGATCGGCTAGTTGAACTATTTTAAAAGGTTTTTTTAAATCGTAAAAAATGGCAAATTAGGTTAGGGATAATGCATAAGGATAAGATGGAGCCCTAGAGGTTCTGGCCGCTTTGCGGCCTTCACATTTAGCTTAAAAAAGAAAAGGAAAAAAAGAAAGAAATCGGCTTCGCATCATGCACCTGTAACCCAGCATGCCTTGCACTGCGTCGACGCACGTGTCACGTGATCGGCCGTAGCCAATAACACAGGAGTCCAGTTCCTGTTTGTGGGCCGTTTTGTAAGGCTGTTTTCTCAAAATCTAGGCTGTATCCGCCGTGATTGAACACAACGTGGATGTTGTGGGATCATTTCTGACGTTACAAACTCTTCTGAAGACAAATACTGTTATAAGGCTTCCCATCATGCACCTGTAATCCAGCATGCCTTGTAGTGCGTCGACACGTGTCACGTGATCGTAGTGAAGTAAACAAAGGACTCCAATTACTTTTTGTAGCACGTTTTAAAAGGCTGTTTTGTCATAATCTAGGCACCATCCATGGTGACTGAACACGCGGACATTCTGTGATCATTTCTGAAGTTATGCTGTGTCGAGGTTACAAATACAATATATGCTTCTGAAGACAAATACTGTTTTTAGACGCTCGCAGTGCACACGCTGTGATTAATGGCGGATTTGAGAAACGGAAGCTCCAAGTGCGGCATGGAAACGGAAGACGGAGTGGCGTCAGAGACGGTGCCAACAGGCGAAAGTTAGGTGCGATCTGTGCAAACCAGGCGAAAGTTAGGGAATTGTAATATAGGATGTTGGACGTGGATGTTTCATTATAGGCGAACAAGTTAAAAAAAGAATTGTTGTGAGATTGTCAGCTAGGTTGCTTATTTAAAAAAAATAGAAATAAATAAATAAATACTTTATATATAAATAAATAAAGTTCAGTTTGTGTTCATTTTTATACATCTAAACATTTATTATTGTTATTTTTAAATCAGTTCAATGCTCTCAAATTGATCAACTTTAATCAAAATAAGTTTTTTCGAATTGATCAGAAAAGTACTGACGTATTGACTCAACGTTGGTAATTGTTGGGCTCCAAGGACTCCAAGAAATTAAGATTGGCATCATTCCTTACCTCAGTCAGCACACAAACTTTCTCCTTGTCTTGTTCATTCCCTTTCTAAACCAGTAGTTGTTTAATCACTTAACCACGGTGGCACGGTCCTCCAGGGGTCTGTATTTGTGAACCAAATCTCTTTGCGTTGAAACGCAGTGTGAGCTTGTAGATCTGCCATTTTCTAGAACGGTAGCACAACGTTTGATGGTCTTCATGTAACAGTTTAGCGTAGTTGACCTATTACGGGTCTGTTTGGTTCCATTTGTGTACACAGTCAAAATGACATTGAGGATTCTACTGTGTCTGTGCAGTAGTACTGTTATTCAGCGGCGCACGTGGCTGCAGTTATTTATGATCACACATCTGTTTCACAGCTGCTATGGTACTCTCACTCTTCATCCACCTCCCTCCCAGCATGTAATTATGCCCTTGTATTTACCTCAGTCTCTTGATCCCTCTCTAAGTCTCTCTCTCCTTGTGTGGTACAGTATACCTCTGTCTCTCTGTCTCGCTCCTTAATTCTAAATCATACACTGTATTCTCTTCAACCCCCCTCTCCTCTGTCTCTCTCTGTTCTCGTTATCCCTGTCAGCAGTTCTCACACAGTTGAGTTTACCATCTTGAACACACATTTAACATGCAAGTTCACTGAGTTCAATGCAATTTATTACCACAGGAAATCTGGCACACAAATACACAGTACACACACACACACACACGAACACGCAGCGGCACATGCACGCGCACGCACGCACACACACACGCAGCGGCACACGCAGCGGCACACACACACACACACAAACACACACACATTCACTTCTCTTTAAAACATCCCTCCTGTAAGAAACCTTAGCAGATGTTTTGAAGATCAGCCAAACTGCAGCGAAATATCAGCACAGAATTGATGGCTATGAACAACACAGGTTAAAAGCTAATATACTGACACGCATCCGTATGACGGAGACAGGCAGGAGGTCATTTCTCACATACTCCATTCTGTACTTTACGTCTATATACTATTATACTGTAGCGCATGAACAATTTATCCGCTACACTTTCTGCAGAATATTCTATTGTATGTACAACGACCATTGAGACATCATGTGGTCAATGGTTCAAAAACGTAATAAACTACGTACACTATCACCATTGGAATTCACCAGCTACGTAGAGCTATATTACAGTCACAGCTCATGTTATGACACGCAATTGGGTGAAAGTGAAAGGCTGTCTCGTACAGAATCAATCTGGTTGTATCTTTTCTTCCTAAATATCTTGATAAATATATTGTGGGCGTGTTATCGTGATATTATCGTATGGTGATTTTTTTGCACACGCACAGACATACAGTATGTTGACTAACACAAATGTTCTCTCTGTTACACACGCAGATACACACACACACCCACACACACATACACACACACACACACACACACACACACACACACACACACACACACACACACACACACTGCTGGGTGAGCGCTGGCGCTTTGGCGTGGGGGGTCAGATCAACATATGGAATGAATTCTGTACTGGCCATATATGGACTGTGTATGTGTACAGGGTTTGATGAAGTCTGGCCATATATCGAGCGAGTGTACAGGGTTTGATGAGGTCAGATCAACATGGAATGTCAAAACAGGTCAGTTCCATATATGGAGGTCTAGGGGGGCAGCGGGGGCAGTGTACAGGGTTCGATGAGGACCCAGGTAGGGCCGGGCCTTAATTTTCTGGCCTGTTGAGAACTCTAGTTTTCGCTGGCTGCCGGGCGCAGCTGCACTAATAACTTTGGGGCAGGCCCGTCTACAGTTTGAATGGACAGGTATCAGTCAAAAGGGACACATCGAAGAGGAAGGACGGGTGGGGTGGATCAACATATGGAATGTCGGAACAGGTCAGCTCCATATATGGAGATCTAAGAGTTTGAGGTTTAAGGTCAGATGTAGAGTTGCTGGCCGGCTCCATATATGCAGATCTAGGTAATGATCCATTCTTCTCCATGTATGGCTATCCAGGGTTGAGGTCAGTGTCGTGATCTTTATATATGGAGACGGCCATATACTGTATGGAGTGTGTCACGAGGCGTGCCGGACTGACAACCATATATGGTGGCGTGACGTGTCACAAGGCGTGATGGACTGTCTACCATATATGGAGGCGTGACGGATCGATGGACGGAAGGACTGACATGTTTTGCAGGTTTTCTTAGTAATCTGGGACCTATGGCCTCAGGCCTAAATGGGTTAACAGGACTCACCCCAGTAAGTCATAGACTCAAGCTCAAGCCAACTCAAGATCAAGCCCAGACACAGTACAGGTGTTGCTAGGGTAACAACGGCAGCTACGGATGAAAGAAAAGAGAGTGAGAGGAGAAAGACGACTCTAAATCATTTAAACTCTACCAAGCCTTCCTTCTGCTGGCCTTGTCCTTTGGAATTCAGCTTGATCTTTCTGAAACGCGCGGCCGGCTTAGCAGTACTTACAACAAATGAGTCGGGCTCGCCCAAAGCTACTGCTAGTGCATTGAGTGATTCATCATATTGTGTGTGAGTGTTGCATGTTTCTCAGTAACTTTCCCTGTTGAGTGAGGTGATTTGGCCTTTCACAAAATGTGTCATTATTTTGGAAAACTGCAGGCCCATGTTTGATTTGCTAATCTGTTTTCTCACTTTTTGGGAGGGTTAAACTTCACATAGCAGATAGCATAAGAAGCACACACATCTGGGAGAGAGATACTTTGCGGTTTTACGTTTTCTTGCATGGAATGCAGGAGTACGTAGTACGTACCTGCTGCGGTACATACTACGGCCAGCATGCCTTTGATCCAGTTACCATGGGCTATTGCACATTGCACTTGAATAGATCACATACTGCAACATATTATCACTAAATCATACATGACACAGCAAAACTTCACTTGATAAAATGAGTGAGGCAGATCATTACA